>NC_084913.1:7757729-7898994 GCF_949316345.1 Pungitius pungitius
GTGCTGCACAACGACAGACCCCCCCCCCCCAGGAGTCAGATTACGCCAAGATGTCAGATATTAAAAGGGAGCGGTTCAACAAAGCCTGCAGTCAATGTCCTGCATGACGGAGACAGATTGGTGTCTTTGGGAATGGACCGGTTCAAATTCCGCATTGCGCCGGCCTCCTCACTTCGGAGAAACCCGGTCCGAGAACGAGGCGCTGACGCCGATCCGAGTCGTGATTACTGGTTGAGTGCGTTTAAACCAAACTCGGGTGGGGGGGGGTGTCGCATTTCTAGGTCAACCGTGTCTCAGCTTGACTCGTCTCCTGACCATTGGGGTGCAGGTGTGCAATATGTACAGGAAAGTTAGAGCTCCTGTAGGCCGGAAAAACCCTCAAAAAGGCCGTTTTCTCCAGACACACCGGTGGGATCGCGACAGGATGCGAAATGAGATACCCCGGATCAAGCTCCGGAATGTATTCCCAGACTTGCGTTGTGTTTCCAATAGGGGCCTTATCATCACAACAACGTAATCAGCGGGCATGCTCGTTGGTATCCACTGTACTTCTTCACATCGCAGTGGCGTGTTTCAGTGCGCGGCGACGCCAAGGTCAGGCAGCCCCCATGAAAGGACTCGAGCTAGACACGAGGCGCGCTTTGTGAGGCTTTCACAGCGCAGCAGAATACCGTCCCGTCCCCTCCTAGTCGGGGTAAAGTGCACTTCCCATGCCCCGAGAAACGTACAGTATATATCTGTATATATATATATAGATATATACGCGTTTCTACATATACGTTCATGCGCGTGTGTATTTTTGACCGGTACTCCCTCTGTACAGGAATAGTACACAGAGTTCAGGGCATCATTACTTCATTCCCTCTCGCTCTTAAGTAAACTCATCTCCGATAAACTCATCCGCCCCCCCCCCCCCCCCAGAGAGCGGAGCACGGTCACATGTGTTACTGCTTCGTTACGAGGCCGCCGTCCTCTTGTTTTGAACAAATCTGCAGCAGCAGCAGCACAGCAGTGGCTTGATGGGGCGAGAGTAAAATAAATAATAAAAAGCACATCACTGACATCGCCGGCATGCCACTCCAATTCCTGGAGGATCGTACAACATTCCCTAAATGTGTGAGGGAATGAAAGTTATTCTAAGTGGCTCCTGTGATATGGCTAGAAGTATGAAATAAAAGAGGGATCACGATGACAGGTATCTCAAAAGCCAAGGTTTTGAACTTTTTTTTCTCCAAATATTGACATGTGGAAGGATGGACTTTACAGGATGGAGGTGATAATGTAGCGTTCTTAACTGAAAATGATAGTGAAAATACAAACATGTCAGCTTGCTTAGAGGGGGGAAAGGGAAAGAGAGGAGAACCCTGTGTACATGTAGGACACACACACACACACACAGGAAACAACTGCACGGAGGAGAGCTCCGTTTAGTAGCCTGGTCCTAATCGCCTATAATCTGACTGTAGCCCAAGGAGAGGACCCGCTTCTTTTTAAAAAAATGGAAAAAGCAGAACACTGTGTGACCTTTTCAAAGTTGGAGTCGGAGCCATCCGTTCTGAGAATGTTGTGCGTGGAGTTCAGAAGCAACACTGTGCAGCTTTTGTGCAACTGTGGCACCATGTCTGACTGTGGGAAACAACGATTACACAAACTCTCTTCATTGTGGGAAACAATCACAGCCAGTAGTGGCAAACACACACACACACACACACACACACACACACTTCCTGTCATTCTGAAGCAGCTACCTGCAGCCAGTGTCATGTCATCTAATCACTCCCTGTTTACGGTCATTACGGTTTGCACAATAATATTGTTATTAATAATAATAATAATAGCTGGTTTGTCTCCGAGTCAAAATGCAGGTGTAGAAAAAATGGCAAAAATGGGGAAAAAATAAATGAATGCGGCAGCAGAATAAATGTGACAGAGCGCCCCCCCCCCCCCCCCGTGATGAGGTTAACAGCGAGAGCCTTACCTGGCTTTGTGGGATAACGTCGTCTGGATGGTGAAACCTCGGGAATAGTCAAAATAATAATACAATTTAAAAAAAAATAACGTTGGGGAGATGATCTTCTGAATTGGAATCAGCGAGGAAGCGACCGAGCAGTCAGGCGGAGGAAGAGGAGGAGGAGGACGTCGTCTCCGTGGGGGTGATGCTCCTGTTCATTACGTGTCCCTCCATCGTCGGCGTGGAAACATTTGACCCGCTACCGTCGCCCACAGCGCGCGCGAGACCAGGGGCACGCGCCGCCGCTCTCCGAAAGCGGGGTTATTTTGCACACCGCAGGAGGAGGGGGGGGGCGGCGGTTCGGGAGATGTCGATTAGCGGATGAGTGCGCCAACGTCCGCTGTCCGCTGCCGTTACACGAGTTGCTGCGTAACGCAAAAGGTGGGTTGTGGTGGTGGTGGGGGTGGTGGGGGGTGGGTGGGGGCTATCTCATTGCAAAAAAAAAAAAGAGAAGAAAGAAATCCGGGGGGCGGCGTGTTTACCTCTCCGGCGCTCGCGCTCGCTCAGGGATCAGCTGCTCCGTGCTGGAGGGACGCCATTTGTTCGCGAGAGGTTTCCCGTCTGCTGCAGCTTTAACGCCGTCCGCCTTTTCATTAACGAGGGCGCCTCCTGCTGGAGGGATACCGCAGGTGTCTTTTTTTATTATTATTTTTTATTTCAGGGGGTTTCCCTCTGGTGGTACAAAGCCACACAGCAATTTCAGTTTGCACACTTTACTTACAGGGTCAGATATTATTCCGGACGTCAAGAACCTGGAAATAAAATACATCCCTGATGCAATACAGGTGATTGGATTTCACTATTTTTTGTGGGATTTTTTAAATTCTCAACTCATTGGTATCCACTATATTTGATTTTTTGTTAAACTGCTCTTTAAAATCAGCTGATGAAACAGTGAAGGTCATAAATGGAAATATATACTAATTTCCATGAGCGGATCAGTTAAAAATCCCTTGAATTTGCCAGACATGACACCTGTCCGACTTGTTTTGCATATATCAGTCTATATATATATATGTGTGTGTGTGTATTGCTACACCTCAGTAGGTTTAAATGTTGTGAAGAAAATAGTTCTCGAGCCAAGTTATACATTCAGAATTTTAACAAAAATGTATAAACTACCACCGACCAGATAAAATGAAATCCTTTTCATAATGTTTTGAATTTTAAATATGTTTATTAAGTCATATTTTCTGACAAGTGTACACAGTGTGAATATTAAATACTATGCATATATATACACAACAATATATTTTCTTACACAACTTTTGGACTTTTAATGCCAACTGTGAGCAGCGAAGTGAGATTTATAAGTAACACATATATACACTATAAAAATGATCTGTGTAATCACAGCAAACACAATTTTCACCACTCCATCTTCATGTCGGCTTTGCTCCACACATATTTCCCTCCTCTTTTCAGAAACATTTTTTCATCAAAGCCACTAAAGCAAATGGCTTCCTTCACGCCAACATCAAGGATGGACTTGGACGGGTCCTTCCGTCCCTCTCGACAGTCCAGGAAACGCATCTGAAAAATGAAGAAAGAGTTAATCAGCTACACATTGAAAATGTGCATTGAATGTGGTATGTTATTAAACCGTTAAAAGCCACAACAATCAAATTTTGCCAATGTAAAGAAAATGGGATTCTTCCATAAACTACATAACGTGTACTTACATATTCATCCAGGATCAGGTAGGAATTCCTCATCTGTGAAAACAAGGAGTTTTTTTTCCCATTGAATAGCAGAGTCAGAGTGATGGATCAGGGCAGGAAGTCCTACATATTCTTACTATATATTTACATATATATATATACAGTATATATATATATATATAATTTCATAAAATCATAGCAGTATTTTGATATCAAGTGACCCAATCAAACTCAAGCTTCATTTTGATGAGATTTGACTTGCAGTTCTTCTTTTAGAGAGGTTCTCCATTTTCAATAATAAAATTGTGATAACAATCTCATCCCGAACCTTCTCGTTGGACTCAGGAACGAGGCAGGGGACGCCGCTGTGTCTTTCCAGGAACTCCTGGAACAGCTGCTCGCTGATGACGAACCTCTCCGCCTCTCTCAGGGCTTTCTCCCCGGCGTTCTCCCCATCGATCAGCAGACACTGGAACACCTGAGCACAGGCCGCACGGATACAGGGAGGCTGAGTACGTGCGTCGAGGTGTCATCACGCGCAAACACACACACACACACACACACACACTCTGTTCTGCATAGTCACCTTCCAGCGGACCGGGTTGAGCTGGAGGATGTTCTCCGTCATGTCCTCGTCCGCGTTGAAGGTGTTAATGACCGAGTTGAGTTTGAACGCCACTCTGTACTGCTGGCACCAGCTGCGAATCTTGTGGAGGTTGTCCACGTGGCTCTTCCTCCCCTGAGCCCTGCCAATCAGCTGGTTGGTCGCTTCATCAAAACTGTCACAGGAGACGGCCAGGATGTCCAAGTCGTCACCTGATGAGAGCAAGAGAGCAGAATATTCAGCCAAACACGTTGTGTCTTCTCAGAACATTCTTCCAACAAGTGTGCAATATGATAAAAAGTTCATTTGTCCAAAGAAGTCATTTTGGAGTCTTACCATAGTTCTGGAACCATTTTTCTTTAATCATGCTCCCATTACTGACAATGCTGACACTTGGGAGCTGAAGGTCCTGTTTGCAGTACTGAACCAACTTCCCTAGAAAGTCTCCTTTGTCGTGCAGGAACGGCTCCCCTCCAGAGAAGTTGATCTTCTCCATGCCTAACAAACACAGCAGTGAGTTTTATCGCATGGTCATTCCAGAGGTTTGGCACAAAGGACATAATATACACTATATACTATATGTGCACACTAATGGGTCCGAGTTACCTGATTCCTTCAGGAGTTTGAGGCCCCTCTTGGCTTCATCCAGAGGCAGCACGAACGACGTCTTTGCAGTGTGGAAGCAAAACCCACACTTGTAATTACACTGGCGCGTAAAATGATAGTTGACGCTCGTCGGAGTCATCTCATGTTGCGTTCTCCCTTCGTCCACTTTTCTCTCAACAGACGGTGTGACGGGTGACTTTGCCCCCGCACCCACATCGGTCGTCTCGTGAAAGAGCACGCGCAGGATGTAGGCGAAGAGCTGCACCAGCAGCCTCATCGGAGACGCGATCGCAGCGGAGAGGAGCATCTTCGGGGCGGCTGTGGGTGCCTCGGGGAGGCGGACGATCTCTTAAATACGGGACCGCAGCGCGAGCCTTGGATGAACAGAGAAGGAAACTCAGATCAGCTGAGTTTCTGTTTACAAAAAAAAAGGTAAACGAAACCAATGGGCGGAGGGGTGTGGGGTGAGTGGCATGCAGAGCGAAACATGTGACGATATAGATAAGTGTTTATTTAGTGCGGCACAACAAGTATCAGGACCTTGTTATCGTATGGGGTATTTGATATTAAGCTATACAGTATGCATGTCAAAAGTTTGGACACATTGGCTCCTCTCAATTCATTGAGAAAGTATGTCCAAACTTTTGACAGGTGCTGCAAGGGACATGACGTGTCGGGCAATGCAATGGTGCAGTAATGCTTTTGAACTGGGAGCAAAGCGAGGTTCGAATATCTCACCCCCAGGTCTGCGTCGTCTGCTTCATTCAGCACGTCTTTGATAACATATCAGACCATTTTGATTTCCCAACATCAATAATAACACACGAAATGGATCAGCCCCCAGGGCCCGTCCCTTAAAGCCAACGCCCGAGTGAGCACCTGACGGCCTGAGTCACTCCACCTGAAACCATCGTGTCTCACGCTTTCGTGGAAACACGAGCTATATAAGAGCCAATAGAGCTCGCGCCACCCAGTCAGTATTTTGAGTTTTGTTTTCCGCACGTGAAGCGCGGTAACTTTCGTTTTCCCCACGTCGGGGTGACGTAACGCCCCCTCGCGCTCGGGTCGGGTCGGGTCGGTTGTCAGAACGGATTCGCAACCGGCCAGCAGCGTCTCGACAGAAATGGCCCGACGCACCGCGTCCCTCGTGCCTCGCTGGACCTCCCGGGTGTCCTCCGTGGAGCTGGACGGCGCGCCTTTCTACTTTGCGTCCCGAGAGAAGCACCGGGGCGAAGAGGCGCCGCGGCTCTTCGGAGAGGCGCGCGGCGGCCACGCGAGGCTCTACTCTCTCATCGTCTGCAGCGGCGACAGAATCACGCGGGCCAAGTTCCACGGAGAGCTGAGAGACAGGCTGTTGCGGGAGTTGCCCCCTGGGTGCCATTTGTCTCCCATGTCCTCGTTTGTGCCAGATGTCAGGGATTCCCTCTTGAAGGGGTACTTTTTGAGAGACAGCTCGCGGGGCTCATCCCCGACGGAGAGACTTTTGAGGGACATGTCACAACGGGATCCGGTGTCAGTGTGTTCGTACTTGAAGTGTGAGGAGGGTCAACTGTGGACTCAGCGTCTGTGGTCTCCTCCTGGCAGCCCGGAAATGTCCGAGGACTACTACGTGGTCCCCTCAGAGGCGCCAGAATGTCACCCGTCGACGCTCAACATCATCAACTCCGACGTCTTCTACGGTTTCGAGGAGGCCCGTGACGTCATAAAACAGGTCATTGCAGTCTGAATAAAATGTGGCCTGCCTCTCCTTCAGAGATATAAAAAAAACAAAACAAGTAGAGATATTGTATCGGTTGTAAGACATGGCAAAGTGGCGCCCTCTCGCGTTGGAAGAAGGTATACCAGTGTGGCCTAAAGAGGCTCATAATGCTTTCATTTATCTAGCGGTGCCAGGCGTGTGTGTGTGTGCGTGTGTGTGTGTGTGTGTGTGTTTGATCATGCGCACAACAATCTATGACTCCCTCCTGCCTCATCTCACAGCAGCGAACGGATTTTTCTCTGTTCTGCAGTGCGGTGACATCATCCCGGAGGCCGCGTCTGTGCTGGAGCTGCTGCACAGCAGAGCGGAGGCCAGAAGTAAACCAGACTTCCCTGTTATTGTCGTAGAGGGCCTGGATGCCACAGGTTAATGCCATTACCTCATGAATAAATATTGCATCAGTGTGATGTATAGATGTCTCGCTATGACTGCCAGTTGTTCTCTGCTAAAGCCATTATCTACCAGTGAGCTTCGCCTAATGGAATATCATGTATCATGACCTCAGTACTGTGAAAATGGTTTATTGAAGAGCTGGCTCATCTAATACCCTTTGCAAACCTCATGAAACCTCAACCATGTACTGTAGGTAGGATGGGAGTTCCAACTTAACTAAAGAGACACTTGACTTGTTTTCGCTAAAAAAAAAACTCAAATAATTTGTGTTCGTTCTCTGTACGCTGTTGATTCCCACCCCCCCCCCCCTCCATCACAGGGAAGACCACTCTGACTGAGTCTCTGAGGGATGCTCTTGGGGCGACTCTGTTACGCTCCCCTCCCCAGTGCCTGTCCCCCACGAGGGCCCGCTTTGACGGGGAGCCGCCGCTCATCCGCAGGGCCTTCTATGCTCTGGGGAACTACATCACAGCCGAGCAGATAGGCCAGGAGGGCACGAAGAAACCCGTCATCGTTGACAGGTAAAGACAGCCGGGACCTCGCAGGGGTTGTGACGTCTGCGCGCCCCGCGTGACCTGTTCCGGAGACCCGAGGGGACAATAGATGCCGTCTAGAATTCAATGTTAAAACACCTCCGACGCTCGCCTGCCGAGTCACCTGATCATCCACCAATTCATCGTCCCCCCTTTTCAATCCGCCGCCTTATTATCTGTCCCCAGATTCTGGCACAGCACAGCAGCGTACGCCATCGCCACAGCGGTGAGCGGCCAAGTGTGCAACCTTCCAGCAGAGGGCTCGGAGATTTACCGTTGGCCCGGTGACCTGCTCCAGCCGAGCCTCGTGGTCCTGCTCACCCTGGACCCCGAGGAGAGGAAGACGAGACTGAGGAACAGAGGTCAAGGAAAGACGGAAGAGGAGGAAGAGCTGGACCAAAATCAGCTCTTTAGAATCAAGTGAGAATGGCATGCACATAACACACGTGTAGGGTATATACGCGTTCAGGCCTTTAAAAATATGGGGTGGGGCTAATTAATTACGGTAACAATTAATCCAAAAATTCCTTTTTTTGATGATTCAATTTATGGGATTTTTTGGACAAAATGTCAATCAAAATGTATCAAACATTTCTGGGGATATTTGTTCAAACAAAAGTGCACAACCTCGATATATTCAATTTACAGTCATACAAAACAGAGAAAACAAAAGCTCAATTTTTAAAACGAAGACCACATTTTTGTTTGATGTCATATTATCAAAATATCCTTTAATTTGAGCGAGCCCCGAATCCTTTGATACAATCGCACATTTTCAGAAGTCATTCAATAAAAACACTATTGTCGCTGTCTTTGAGATTGCATTTCACACACTCACTATAAATGTGACCCCAAAAAACGGAAATACACAGTGGACACACTTAGCGCTGTGTGGACAGCGTGGACAAATGCTCTGCAGTCTGGGAGGAAAAAAAAAAAACAAGTTCTCTGTGGGGTGTTAAAACATGAAACCACAGATGGGCTACAAATTGTACTGCACGTTCCACCGAGTCAGGTCAGCTCAGTCTTAGCCTGATCCATCAAACACTTAACAATCAATTGCCGTCCCGCGGGGGAAGCGGCTGATGAGAAAGAACAGGTGATTAGTTGCTGAGCTGTTGTGCTCCATTAAGCTGGTCAAAACTCGCGAGGCACTGCCTGCCCAGATAGTCGCTTTGGCAGACAGGTCGATGGTCTACTTTCATCCATCCTCTCTCCTGACATAATGGCCTTTCCACACGGGACAGCCAGATGTTGGGCCAGCAGAATTAGAAAATGGTGGGAGTTGACTGCCCGCCGCTGAGAGAGTGAGAGATTCTGCCGACTCGGTCAATCATTATCGCGACACTATTAGTCATTTGTCTGAGGAAATGGCTGCGCTCTGAGCCATCTGTGTTGTTTCTCATGCCCCAAACCCCTCAGACGTTGCGAGTGTCACCGCTCTCCTCGCTCTTCGCGATGACTGAGCGCAGTCAAAATACACATTATTCAGTGTAATGTAAAGTGTCGTTCGCTGTGTTTGTATCCTTGTTCTCTTCACTTGTTGACCGAGGTGTTTGTGTGTGTGCGTCTGCAGAGTGGAGACGGCTTACCAGAGGATCACTGGCCCGGCGTTTGTCACTGTGGATGCTAGTCCTTCTGCAGACCAAGTGCTTCAGCAAGTGCTGCGTTTAATTAGGGCCAAATGCCACTTGTAAACAGTTTTCCATCTCTCCTGCTGTCAGCCAAGCATCAAGTGGGTGCAGTACCTCCTTCCACCGCTGGGTGCCAGTAAGGTGTCGCGAATGCACTGGCAGGAGGCGTTGTGGCCAGACTGGAGTGTGGAGAAGAGATTTATTTTCAGAATGAGTAAAGGTTGAATGGCTAGGGGCCAGGACTGCATGCTACAATCAGAAATACATATTCATACACACATGCATGCACTGATATTGACACACACACACACACATATTGTAAAGACGTGTGCACATGCAGTCTCTGCTGTTGTGACCTCTCAGAAATGAGTGTTGCCACACTTATTGACTAACACTTGTATTTGGACCAACATGGAGGAGATGGATAGCAATATTTTTATAAACGCCAGTGTGTTAGATGTCATCAAAGCCCACAAACCAACCAAAATGTATATGTAGGCATGTATGTAATGTAAAGTATTTTAAAAATATGTTTCAAATAAAAAAATGGAACTATTTATTTATTTTTTGTTTACTTAGCATGACTTAATAAGATAGATACAAAATAAGATAAATGAAATGTGTGAACCTTCTGTGCGCACATTGCTTTTCAATTCTTACAAGATACGTCCCCGTTTGCAGTGTGCTGCAGATGGAAATTCTCTGCAGTTCAACAGTGTGATATTGACACATCTGATGCCACCCTGCATTGATAACCTGTGTGGCTCGCAATGGAGCTCCAGAGTAGATTGAGAATAAACATCGCTTTTTTTGATTTCATGTCCTGCATGGTCGCAGGCACTCGCTCAACCGTGCACACGTAAATGTACATTCGCTTTTACTACTTGAGTCAACCGACACACACAAACCTGCACATTTACTAAGAGCATGTACTGTAACTCATAAATATATAGGGAGGAAGTGTATGCTGGCCTATGTGATGGGAAGATTAATTGGAGGTTTTAGTAATTATGAGCTTGGCAAAGCTTCGGGCAGGAGAAGACAGAGTGACCCATCTCTTTTACCGTGATGCATCAGCAGAGCGCCAACCACTGCAGACCCTATTCATATGGCAATTAATGGAGCGCTGTATATCAATGTCATTCCAGCGCTTCCCCCCACATAAGTGCATGGATTACTCCTACTACCAATTACGGCAATCCAATGTTTTACTGAGTTAAGGGGTGCTACGGATGCAAATCAAAGCATTACATGTAATCACATATACCAAAATAAGGTGTCATTATGTTTATGGTGTATAGATTCCAACATGCGGTAAGTCTCTCAGATAAGGGGTCCACTGAATTCATCGGCCCTCAGCTTGTGGACCATGTGGATGTGCTGCGTGACACGAAAGTGAATGTAGCGCAGAGCTGTGTGGAATTGTTATTGCGATTAACACAGTAGTCCCTCTCGCTCGAAAAGTCATGTATGAAGTAGTAGAGTAACGCAATTATGCACAGGGACGTACATCACACCTGAATGCAAAGCCGTGTGTGCGCTGGTGTCGGCCCTATTTCCGCGTCAGATGTTATGCTTCCCCATTCATGTTCACGCATAGTGAAAGGTGACGTCGTGTCATGGCCGCCCTACTGTAATATCACGTTAATGGCCCATAATCACAACACATCACACTGGAATAGTTCCCTTTACGTTTGTTAAACAGTGCTTTTCCATGTCGAAAGCATTAAGGAGCTGTTTTTGTCAGACAGCCAGGATGAACTCAGGGGTCTTAACAATAACAACAACTCCAACGTTGAACATTCGTGTTTCGAACTTGAACCCGTGGTTTCAGGAAATAAAGCGAATAACAAATGCAATCTGCTTCCAATCTGTGACGTCACAACTGACGTTTGCGAGATTAAAGTTTCAACCATATTTCGCTCAGCCGTACACACAAATATACAGTATTCTTACGTACACTATATAGAAAACACACGCACGCACACATACATACACACCTTGACCTGCATGGGGCCACTTTGCACCACACTTCTTAACTTCAATATTTCATCTGCACAACGGAGAAGGAGCAGCAGAGAGGAGGAAAGCCCTCCATGAAATAATTAAAGATCCAGCAGGGATGCAGCAGCACAGCATCCGCCGTCCCATTCTAAGTAATAGATCAAATGAAAGCTGTCCCTCAGATCATTAATAATGAGTGTGGAGACGGGGGAGGGGGGCGAACAGGGGGAGGGCATAGGGCTGGTACAGGTTGGGGGAGGGACAGAGGGCATCGGGTGAGGCACAAGGTGTGTTTATGCATGCGTGCTGGGAGTGTGGTAGTGGGGCTGGGGGCGGTCAAACCGTAGTCCAGGACCCTTGGCGACGACCCCGGGGGGGGGGGGCTCACTTGGCAGCCACATGAAGCGGCATGGCAAGGGGAGTCACGCATATGATCTGGCACCAAGTGTCTGCCAAACTTTAAAGACCCTATCCGGCAATATCTGAATACATCCCTTGTCAAATAAAAGCAGGTTTTACACAGCGAACAAGCCGGTGAGCAGCGGCTAACAGCGCTCCCTTCCATCAGTGGGGCCTTTGGAGCAGTAGCTGGATGGCAGCGTGGATTTTGGGAGAGCCGGGGTTAGATAGACAGGCGGGGATGGGCTGTCTGCGTTGGGGGAGGGGGGATAAAAGAGGGAAGAGAAGCCGAGGGGAAGGGTGAAAAATGAGGAAAGGGAGGTGGGCGTGGGAGGGGGGGGGAGTTGGAGAGATGCTGTGGATGCTCATCTGTGTGAGCTCAAGTCCCTCCAGGTTCCTTCCAGCTGGCAGGTACAACGTATTTCCAAAACACCACCCTCACACCCAAGCACACCACGTGGCATTCCCGAAGCCGCTTCAAATGCCATCCCAGGCCTTTCCTAAAGATTCATCCATCCCCTCAGCATCATCAACAACTGCCAGGGATGGTGTGTAAAGGCATTACACCAATTTGGATTAGAAGAATCTGATTAAAACAGGAAGAATGTTTTAAGAACCCCATTTAGAAACCCTATTTTAGATTAAAATAGCAAACTAAACACACATTTTGGAGGTATATAACGTTCTAACGAGATTGAGAGGAAATAATCCGATTTTCTTGAGTTTTGATTCATCCAATGGACCACATTAAAGTCTACAATCTTTTTTTCCACCACCTCCTCCGCCTCACACACTTGCATAGGTGCACGCACGCACACACACGCACACGCACACACACACACACACACTACCACCTCCTCCCGAACGCGGCGGGTGGTAGGAGACACCCCCGGCCCCATCCTCTGTGAATGACGGGTGGTGGGATGTAAAAGCGCCGAGGGTGCCGGAGTTGAACCGATCTGCGGTGAAATGTTTTCTCAAAAAAAAAAAAAAGAAAGCACACAGCGAAGCTCAAAATGTGGAGGAAAGAGCGTAAAGCGGAGCAGAGGCGAGGGTGGGTGGGTGGGGGGGGTTACTTTGTTTGCAGAAAAATAAAATAAAGTTTTCTAATAATTTGATGTATAATTCAACAGCTTTTCATCACCATGCTCACCCGGTGTCACGGCGTCTGAATACTTATTTGCCGAGGCAGGGTACCGCGTGCTCGCGGTGCCATTATGTATTCGATGTATTCGCGGGAAAAGGTATTGCACGGACTGTGATGATTGCGCGAGACCTTTACCAGTTTTGCCCGGCGGGGCTGTTGGGGAGGCTTCACCGGGAACGGTTAAATATTTAAACAGCGCTGTGAGATCTCATTAAAAACGGCGCATCAGCCCCCCGTAAGGGCCCTACAGCACCCCCCCACCCCCCGAAAAACCCAGTTAGAACTCGGCGGAGTGTGACAAAACAGTTATTGTCTATTTACCGCGGAGAAACCTGTGATAAATCATCATATCCTGTCAAATGAGGCAGCTGGCAGCAGCGGTGACAAGTGGTAAGTCCTCATATGAGCGAAGGCATGATTGAGGATTCAGTTCTGTTGTGACAGCTGCAAACACGAAGAAATACGCCAAAAAACAAAACAACATGACAGCTAGACCACACTAATATTTCCATAACACACATATGAAACAAGACAGGGAACAAACTTTGGCTCTCTGGAGTCCTCGTGCCTTTTCACAAAAATGTGGCCAATTAAATCAAACTCTATTGTTTTGGGGCTTCCCTATTTTTAGCCCGGCTGCCCTCTCCAATAAATTGATTTCCTGTGGCGAACTTGGAATTTTCCTTGTGTGCCATGTTCCCCCCCCCCCCCCCCCCCCAAACACACAAATACCGTTCTTCCCCCAGAGGGATAAATCAAAGGCAACACTGCCAACTTCTATGCAACTCAGTGTGTGCGTGTGTGTGTGTGTGTGTGTGCGTGCGCATCTCTTTTTGCACTTGAAGATGGTTTTATTTTCGTTTCGGTTCCATTAATGCTTCGGCACGTCTCCTTCTTCGTCTGGCATCAGCAGACAGCTGAGATACTAAGACAGCCAAGTGGCCGACTGACTCTCCAAATACCTCAACCGGCCTGGCTCCCCACGGCTCCCGATTCTCTGTCTCCGGGTCGAACTCTTCGGTTCGATCCCTGAGACGGAGAGAGGTCTTGTTTTTCCGGGTTCCCCCACCACCCTGACTGACGGCGCGGGGTCAAAACAGACCAAGCTCTCAGATTGCAGGCAGATATTCGAGCACACGGCGCTACGCGCAAATAAAAGTAGAGCAACTTGATCCTGGATTCTGGTAATGTGTCGGGGGGTGGGGGGGGGGGAGAGCCGGTCTTTGATGAGCACTACTAAAGACAGATGCAGGGGGCGGAGGGGGGGGGGGGGGGGGGATGCTGTGCTTGCAGGGAAAGGAGAAATCACAATGCACACTGACAAAGGAAGTGAGAAATATGAATCATTGAGGAGAGCAAATGTTTGCTCAACTTGAGTGGAACGCCTCTGTAAATGTGCACCACGTTTCTGTCATGCGGCGAATCACTTTTGAATTTGAATGCCGTCGACGCGTCGTTCGCGCCGAGCGCTCGCTGAAGTTGAGGGTTTATTGTGAATTCATGAGAACATTTTCCTTCCACCGGACGACCTGGAATTCGTCGCGGCTTACATTTCAATCTCGGGTTGTCAGAGACCGGCGTGTCGGAGGTAAAGGATTGTAAATAAGGCCTTTGGGGTGTGAAAACAGATAGTGATAGAGAAAGAAGAGGAGGGAGGGAAGCCCAGACGCAGATGAGAGAAACATACCCCCAGTTCCCAAATTCCTTATCCTGACTAAGCCATCTGAATCCCTCCACACCCTGTTAGCTTGCTCACGCTATGGCTCTCCTGCATTTGCCTGCTTTGCAGGCTCCTCGCTGCACCTCACGACATTTTTTAAGTTCATAGCCGCTCATCTCCATAATCAACACCCTGCACCAGCAGCCTGCAGGAGTTAACAGGGGAAAAGGCCCTTTAGCTCCCCCACAAGTCACTCTTCCCGCTGTCGAGCGAGCCGTCCTCATTACGTCACGTTACGTGTCATTTAGCTGACGCTTTTTTTTATCCAAAGCGACTTACGATAAGTGCATTTCAACCATACGGATACAAACCGAGAAGAACAAGAAACAAGAAAGTGCAGTTTCATCAAATCAGCTGATTTATAACTTGCTATAAATACGATTTTTTTTTTGTGGTTTTAAGTCAAGGTATAGTGTGAGGAGGTGTGTCTTGAGTCTGCGGTGGAAGATTCTCAGAGAGCTCATTCCACCATTTAGGAGCAAGGACAGCAAAGAGTCCTTAAGGACTCCTCGGGGCCCGGTATAAATGTTTCCCCGAGTCTCAACCTCACTCACTTTGAAGCACTACCATATCGTCCATATCGTATTCCACCAACGTGGAATAGAATGGCTGTCGTGACTAAAGCTTACAGCGTTTAAGTGTTTCTTTTACACCTTTTGTCTGAGGGCCTCAAGACCCATAGAGTCCCATACAATGTACAATCGCACAACAGAAAAATCTGAAAAAACAGTCCCTTCCTCGCGGGGAATCCCTCTCGTAACGAGATGAACTACGACTGCACCCTGCGACACAACAAAAAAAAAAAAAAAAAAAGAAGAAAAGAGAAAAAAAACATTGTGCCTTCCGAGCACTCTCCACAGAGCCAAGTGATGATGTCGCTGGCTGGAGCTCGGCTGGAGCAGTTATCCATCTCACCCCGCGCTGCCAGCTGTCAGAGTACACAGCTCCAGCCAGCCGCCAGTGGCAGGTGTAATCAATATGGACTCCGCGGAGAGTTGCACTAGCAGAGGCCAGTCCACACTCTCTTACCCATCTCCGTCTCTCCGGGGGAAACAGTAGGCAGGCCGGCAGGGAGAGTACGTTTGATGTCTCCTCCAAGGGCCCGAGATGGAGCAGGCTGCTATGGCTCCGGAGCAGGGAGATGATTAATGCTGCCCATCAGATGCACCGTCATGTTTGAGTCAGGCTGAGGTGGCTTGTGCTTCTCCAAAAAAGTTGCCTTGTTAGAAATACTGTAGGAAACGACTGTCACTTTGGGCCCACAAGGAGCAGCTGGAGCATGGGTTGATTTAGTAAAAGAAGTTGATTTATTTTCAACACTCGCGGGGGGGAGGGAGGGACATTTTAAGTGAGGGTTGTGGGTGGAAATGTCGTTATTTATGAAAATGAAAACTAAGACACTAGAGTATTAAATATTTATTTCCTGTGGATGAACTTCTAATTAAGGTGCTTCACGTTGTGACAAAGTGAGTCATGGTTCCACATTTAATCTCATAAAATCCCAAATTAACACTCTACCAAAAATGGACCAATATTCCACAAAATTACAACTTGGTAATGGTTTTAAGGCTTGCAGTTATTTTTGTATTAAAGCTATTCTTCTGATACGCTGTATAGTGTGAACAGTAGTAATATATGGTGACAACAGAATACACACTATACACTGGAGTCGGTATACAAAATGAATGATGCTGTCAAGTCGTGTAGGAGTTTTGAATGATGTATCATTAACACTAATCTGAGAGAGGGACAGAATGTCTTATGAACAGAGGCACACACACACACACCCACACATACACACTTACACACACACACTCACACTCACACAGTTGCGCCCCTTAAGGTATTCACTTCTCCACCTAAATTGATATGCTCTCAAAGTAGAGCAATGGAGAATAATAAACAGTGCATTTAAAATGATCTTTGATTTTAATGACTTGTTGTTGTCTTTAAAAAAAAATATTTTCTAAAATGTGTTCAGGGGATCGGTGGAGGAGCCCGCTACTTAAAAAAGAAAAATCTATTTTTAAACACATTGCACTCATATGCACATATATAAACTCTTACAGCAAGAGCAGCGAGTGGAGCTGTTGTGTTTTACTCCAGCAATCGAAAATAGCATTATACAAAAGTATAGTCGCTCTAAAGCGATCGAGTCATCTCTCACGAAGGGGCCAGTGGTGAGTGGAACTGGTAAATCTCAAAAACACATGGCCGAGGCTGACCTCCGGGTTACCCTGAAGGAAGTCCAGGAACAAAAGGCAGGAGATGCTATTACAAGGTAAGGCCTTTCTTGCCGATGCACACACACCAACATGAACTCATGCACTCATCCATCCGCTGACAGCCATTCCAACCGGAAGTGGTAGAAGTGGAAAACAGTAAAACATAAAGGCCTAATAATCTATTGTAAGACTGTTGATCATCAAACTGTTTTTAACATGTAATCAAAACCAATTCTAGATCAACACTCCCACGCTGAGGCAGCTCATGGATTCTCGCCGATAGGCAAATAACTGAAACACCCCGAGGGTGTTAAAGTCCTGGTGTGATTAATATGCGCACTGCAGTGTTTTTAATTTGAAAAGTTACTGTTCCATCGGATTTCTCCGTAACAGCAACGTCAGCCCGGCGCTGCTCTCCAGGAAAAATCTGACACCGTTGTTGTTGAGCCAAAAAAAGCCTTCTTGTCCATCCCTCTGTCTCTTCACATGTTTGTCTTTAATCTCTGGTCGCATCCAAACACGTTCTCTGTCTCTCTTTCCCACGTTTCATCTCATCTTTCTCTATTTCCTGACTTGTTGCACATGACCCTGTGAAAGTATCAGCAGGGAGAAGCAGCCAAGAAGCAATGGATTTACTGCCTGCTTTGGCTCCATCAGAGAGAGAGAGAGAGAGAGAGAGAGATGAAGAGAGGTGAGATCAAGTGGTGGAAAATTAGATGGAAAATGATCCATTTTACACAAAAGAAAAACTTCCTTTAAAGTCTGAAGCTGAAGACGGGGACGTGTGAGCTCGGGAGCATAATGTTGGGGAACAATATTTTGCGTAGATTTTGTCCTTAAATCCAAGAACCCTCACCTGAAAAATGAAATCGTCGGCTCCTCTGATGTATCAAAATCCTGAAAGCGATATATCTGAGTGCTATAGGTACATTTCTTTCTTTATCACTTTCCTTCCTCTCCTCCCACACTCCCTCTCCTCTTTCCATCTGACCTCAATTTTCTGCCCCCCCCCCTCCCCTCCCCTCCTAAACGACCGATCCTTTCCCCCTGACCCCAAACTAGTCCGACCGCTCCGAGAGTGATGGATTGGTGCAACACGGTGGCCCATTTAAAGTTAAGTCTTCTACTTTACAGCGTGCCTGATGCAATGAAGCTCTGCGCCTCGCAGCGTGCGAGTGTGTCAGCTCCGTGCGAAACAACACAACTCAAAGCCGCTGAAGCTTATTTCAAATTCAGACAGTATTTATAGGATGGTAGTCTCAAGCTGTTATTATACAGCATTAAAAAGACCTTCAGTTGGATATACTTCAAGGAGAATGTGTTGTTGCGGCCTGTAGCAGAATCCCAAACTTGATGTCTCTTATTACTTCCAACAATTGTTTGAAAGCAGAGAGGCAGAGTTCACACCTGTTCACATGGCATAAAAACGGCTTACTGGAGGGCTGTTCCTGACTCTAATGTTTATACCATCCTCCTCGTTGTCCCCACAGGCCACTGAAAGCACCGTGGATTATTTAATAGTGCTGTATACTGACGGCGGGCTACAGTTTCACTGCCACTTTATGATCCAAAGCTGGGAAAGCTATCTTTCAGCTGAAAAAAAAAGGGGGGGGGGGGGGGGATGCGTGAGCACGGGGGGGGCGGGCATCTTCGAATGCCGCACGCTGCCGCCCCGACCGGCTCCTTGTTCCATTCTGAGGTGCACCAGGGCAGAGACAACCTTCCCCCGTGTACATTAAATCTACGCCTGCAGATAAACTGGTCAGAGCCCGGCCCGGAGATTGCTTTGATTTATGGCGTAATTACAAAGGTTTGGCTGCGGCATTGATATGGCCGTCCGTCTGTGCCCAGGTTCCTGTGCATGGTTAATAACAATGAGGCTGTCACGTCTCAGAGGCAAGCAGACAGGTCTGATGTTACCGGTGGTATGATGTGCGTGGTGGCATATCTCATGTAGCAACCACAAGTCATATAGGCATGTTATATTACACTGCAGTCTCCAGTATGTCTGAGCATCCCGGCCGAGAGAGAGTAATCAGATAAGATAATGTAGTCAGGAAAGAGAGGGAGAGAGACAGAGAGCAATGACTATAACACTCATTGTCAGGATTGGTAGTGCATCCCTGGGAGGGACGATCTATCACTCTCAACACTCAGACTCACAAACGCAACCTGCACACACTCTCGCACACAGCGTCGAGAGCAGAGGGGGCCATGCCGGGAGTTTCAATCGCAGACAGGGAGGGTTTTTACAAAGCTATGCGACTCATGAGGCTCGGTGCATCTTTCAGGATGCATTATGGGTGGCGGGGGGGGGGGGGGGGGAGGCAAAGGTGGACCTCATTGGAGATTCAGAGAGGTCCCAGCAGCTCCTATTTCACTGCGCTCAGAGTTCTAAGAGCGTCGTTGTTTCACTATTTGACACAAACACGCAAACGTTTGTGCGTTCTGCGCCCACCTGCGTGCATAGGTGTCTAAATACCGGCACACCTGCATATTCCCATGTCCAACCTTACTATGGTTTTGAAGGGACACTAAAGTCACATTATCACATGAATCCCACTCCTCTGCTCTACTAGACTTTGACATGGCTAAGACACACACACATTTATAAATTCCTTCCATTGCACTTCACAGATTTAATGTAATGTGTTTATCTTCATCAATATGATATTTATTAATTGTGTTACTCGGGTTTAAGTTCTCAGAGGTACTCTGGACCCTGCTGATACATTTACTGTGAACATGGTTCTGGGCAAGAAGAAGACAGTGAAGAAGTTCACTGTCAAGACACAACACAGCCCTTATTGTGAGATGAATAGCATGGCTAGCTGGCTGCAAAACACTTATAATTATGATTACATTTTGTAACATTTTTTTCTATGGTCTGCATAAATTAAATGGGGGGCTTTGATTGTGGGTGATCAAGGGACTGCTGGACTGGTAGAATGTGTCACGTGAACACAACACTCTCTCAGGCTTGTTAACTGATTCAACACACACAAATATATTAAAGGTGTGCTGGGGACAATAAAGACCAGTTGTTTGTGTTGCTATTACTTCATGTGTAGACGTCTTCTTCTCCAACAGGTTATACGCCTGCATTTGAGAATACAAATGGATCCACTTTTATGTGAGCTTTGGAAAAACTCCAGGTTTTTTATGGGCAGGAAGTACGAGTAGAGGCCCAGATGAGAGGAATAAGATGTGGCCGGCGCACATATATTACAATAATAGAGCTGTCTCTGTCTCCCTTAATATCTATCTTTTTCCAGACAGATTCTTTGACCGTCAACTTCCCCTGGACACGGATGATTTTCTTCTTTTTTTTTTGTGCATCAAATATCCCCTGCCCTCTCCAGCTCCCCCTTTCCTTTCCCTCCACCAGCCAGAACTCTGCTGTAGTGCGAAGTGGCCATCTCTGTCTGATCGCTGGGCTGAGCAGCAGATCCCACTGCGAGGGGACTTGAGGGGCTCCGCTGTGTGATTAAGCAAGCCTTGGTTCCACGATGAGGGCCACCGGAGCAGATGTTCTCATTAAAAATGCAGGCTCTGAGAGCGAAAGGAGATTGCCTTGTTCCAGGCAGAACCTGGCTGGAGGTTTAAAGCGCTCATTCTCTCACTTGTGAGGCCAGCCAAGTTTTCAGTGCCTGCACACCCTTTAAGCAATGTGGCAGCGAGGAAAAATGAATTATTCCAACGGCATCGCTCAATCTGTGGTTATTCCCTTTGGTTTGCTGTTTAAAGGAAAAGAGGGGATCGGTGGTAAAATGTTTATGTAAACTGCAAAGCTCGTGGTTTGTGAGAGTCGACAGTGTTTCTGGCATCGCTGTTGTACACATCTCAGTCGGGTGTCCTTGTAGAACATCTCATTTGGTGAAGGAAGAAATGGGGGGGGAAACATTTCAGCATTTTCAGTGGTAAAGTGCAGGCTGACTGATCACGATCACTCTGGGTTTCGGGGGCTTAATACCGACCTGATGATGACACCTTTTGGATATTGTGTCTACCCCAACAGGCACCTTGAAGGAGCCTGGTACAATTCACGTGACACTACAAAGCACTGAAGAGTGATGCAGCTCTCCACAAGGTACAGCCACAGCACACAGGTGGTTAAGAGATTCCGAGGGGTATCCATCAAAAGCTTGTGTAAACCAGCAGTGACACAGCAGCGGTCTAAATTCTTTGTTGAACTCTGAGGATAAACCCTGTGCATTAAATATTGTCAACACAGACATAGTTTGGCTTACAAAGTTGTTGGAAAGTTAAAGGGGGGGTTTCTGTGATCTGGCGGGGGTCATTCTGGTTTTCATCAAACAACAGAAGCCGTGAGTGTGTGCGTTTGTGTTGAGTATGTTGATCCGCACATGTCTGTATCTCGGAGAAAAAGGTTACTGATGGATTACCAGCCCTCAGATTTGAGGTTAAGCCCATCACTGCCTTTCACCCTCCCTTCACCTTGTCTAACGTCCTCTCTCCTGTCCTACAACCCCCAACACACACACACTGGGAAAACGCGCCCTGACGGTAATCGCCTTGCCATACGAGCGCGCACACACACACACACACACACACGTGTGAGCCATTGGGTTGTGTCTGGAGGCACAGCACATACGTATTTTACTTGACATTCATGCCAATCGAAGGTCCTGCCTTTGAACCAGAAAGGCCTTCTAGCTCACTGTATGTCCCAACATTATTTCCAAAAGGTCACTCAGCCATTTCGGCTCTGAAGTTTTGGCTCCCTGCCATGGACATTTCACTCACACGTTAGGACGTGTTGGTATAAGACCTGCAGATATTATAGCGATGAAAGACACAGCGGCCAAAGAAAATGTCCTCAGCCTCTGTGAAACGCTTCAATCGAAGCTTACGAGATGAAATTTTAATGCATCTCTTGCAAGATGCTAAAAATGTCCCAGAAAAGAGCCTATGAATGAATTCTAAACACTGTTGTTAGTAGAATTATATGTAACTGCTCCCAAATTGGCAGACAGTGACCCCAAATGGGAAGACACGTCAGCATCATTAAGAAGAGGTTTTGCTGAGATGACAGTTTGGTTTAATGATACAAGCACACGCACACACACACACACACACAGAATGGCATCATACACACAGACATTCACACAATTACAGAAACAAAGATCTATGAAACATTTGTGTTTGCAGCAACATTCTGGATGAGGATCTCTAATGATTTACCACAGCAATATGAGGTGGAAAAAACTGTCAGACATTTTGCATAATTCACTTTTTCCTCCCTTAAATATGGTGCTGATGTCACTTTGTAGATTATTGGGGAGGGAGGCAGTTCATTATGCCCTGCTATATTTCTCTCGCTGTCTGTCTCTTGCTCGTGAGTGTAACTCGGGAAACTTATATAGTCCATAAAACAAATGGCGGTTGTGTACAACAGATTGTGTTGTTAAAGCAAACACTGTTTGTAACAATCGAAAGGCAGGCCGAATTCCAACATAAAAAGAGCAATAACCTGTATGTTACTGAGATTTATGCATCCCTGGATGGCGTACTTCCTCCACACTGAGGATTGCCAGGCAGTAAATTAGGAAATGCCTTTTGGCAAAGAGTGTACCATCTACTCATACGCATAAACAAACACACACACACACACACACACACGGTGCATTGCATGCCTACCATTATGTTTGGTCACAGAATTACGCAGCTCTATTGCAAGTATGCACTACACACACACACACACACACACACACACACACACACACACACACACACACACACACACACACACACACACACACACACACACACACACACACGTCCCAACAAATGACAAAGAAACTCCAAATCTGTTTTCAGTCTCCCACACAAGGTTTTGCTCTTTTTAAGTGCCCATTACGTCACTATAAAGCAATGGTGTTAGAATCAGATTTTGGAAAAACCCTCATTCCTCCCACTCAGCCCTGGGAAAAAAAGCCCTTATTATAGGGGGGGAGAGAAGTTAGTGACAGGTGTGATGGGGTTAAATTAAACTGAAAATGGTTGTTTGTCACATCATTCTTAACAAACACATAGAAACACAACCACACACACACACACACACAATAATAGCCTGTATGACTCTGCCTTACTGATGGAGGGACAGGGCTTCATATCTAATGCCGTTAGCGAGTAAGAGTGAAGAGCCTGCTGCCTATGATGCATTTATACGCATGCTAATAACAGAGCACCATGAGCGCGGGACGAGTCGGACGATCTCCCTTAAATCGACCATCCATCATTAGGATGCGACTCTCCGCTCAGACACATTGCCGCATCATTGCTCTGCGCACACAAACCCACACATGAACACGAGCACACACATAACATTCTATCTGCAGTTGTTCATTTTCTCTCCGCGTATTGTTTATTTTTGTGTAAATCAGTGAGAATCAGCCGCACTGAGCCAGTGAAAGTCAGAGCACTTTAACGATGGCACAGCTCCCTTCAAAAGGGGCCTTTGTAAGCCAGGCTTCTCTCTCGGTAATGATGCATGTGTCAAAAGCCTGCTCCCCTGTGTAAAAACAGTGACCTGAAACTACAAACACACACACACATTTGTCCGCACACGTATGAGAGCTTGTGAGATCACTGGGGGAGCAGTGAATCCTGCGGCACAATAAATGTCGTCTTGGTGTTCCAAGCGCCGGGCGGCCTCAGGAGCCCTGCAGGAGCCCTGCGGTGGTTTAGGGGTCAGGGTTGAGGTTTGGGTATAGCTGGTCTCCGGTGGCTGTGTCAATCCTCAGCTCTCACAGCTTCTTGCTTCTCTTGGAGGAGGAGCTGAGCGTCAGGACTTGCCTCAGAATGCTGCTTTTAGCCGCTCTGTACACCGCTAACTACCGGGACAGAGAATAAAATAACTGCGCTGCTTTGAAAGAGCGTAGTTTGAGCTTGACGTCAGACTTTTTTTTTTCATATCACAGCTGGTACCCATGACTGGCCTCCTTGTTGCCTTTTATACTGCAAAAGGGGCACTTCAGCAAAACCATGTCAAATCGTATTTCAAGATTATCGATAATAAACAAACTTTCCAAGCATCGTTTTAATAAGCTAACTGTGAACTATTTATATATTCTTCAATTAACTGCTATGCTGAAAGTGAGACATTTCACAACAAGGTATATCTTTAATTTCTGAAGTTTTGTTTTATTTATTACTCTTTTGGTTATTCTTAGGTGACACAGTGTTTTGATCAGACCCATCAAGTTTCTATGTCTTTTTTTCTTTTTATGTTTGAATGGTTGAATACATTGCACCCCCCTTGCTAATTTCTATAGGTTTTGCGTTACAAAACCCCAGGCTGGGAGGAAATCCAGTTACTTTGTGTCCACATTCACATGACTACATACACACTCGTAAATGCACCATCAAAACATGCACGCAAGCACGCGACTCACCCAGACATACATATGGCAAACTGTGAGCAGGCTAGTCGGGCAGCTGGCCCGTGTTAAATTGGATCCCCGGGTTCCCCACTGTTCAAGGGGACTTAAAGCCGTATTAAAAGCATCTCCTACAGTCCTGCACCAGTGGGAGAGCATGGACAGTGGCCAAAGAAAGCACACCCGGTGCCAGCCACTCCCTGGAGAACTGCATCTGCTCTCACTCCATACTGAAGGCCCCTGTATATTCAGCATGACAAGTGGTCCCATATGACCATGTGCTAACGCTACCAGACTAAAAACAAGATCAAGGAGCTCCATGTTGTTAATTCAATAACACAAACACAATCTGACAATGTGCTTCAGGATGGGGCTTTGTGCATATGGGGAATTGGGACCCCATTTCGTAATTAATGGGTCGGCACAATGTCCGCTGAGAGTCCAAATTCGGTGATCCCCTCCCTTCTTTTGGAATTAATGTTGGGAGCATCTAATCTGTTGAAGCGCGAGTAGGAGACGGGAGTGTGTTTGTGCTTCCAGTGGCGGCGGAGGAACGGCTACTCGGTGTGGTGCAGATTGCGTGGGCAGATGCTGCTTTATGCACCGAGCTCATTTTCTATCACAGGCTTGTACTGTACACCAGTGACATAAAGCCATCGGTGCGTTCATGCCTGAAGAAAGTTAGAAGAGGTGCTTGGGGAATTATTTCCCTTTGTATGTCCCACATAATTGAATGGGCCTAATTTCCTGCCAAAACAAATACAGAGGCTACATTTCCAGAGTGATTCAAGGTGTTTTCTTGAAAGAACAAGACGGCAACAATGAGTGATGAGGCAGTCATCGAGTCTGCGTTCATAAGCGTTTCTGCATGCTCCCGTGTGTCCGAACAAGAATCGCCGTGCAGAGGTGGAAATCTACGATAGCGGCCGGAGGTAGGAACTGTCCCTCAACCTGCCACACTGGCGGAAGCCCTGGGAGAGCAGGGATGATAATGGGAGTAGTCCAATAAGTTTGTTTGGCTTGTTAGTTTGATTGTTTTCTCACAAAGCTAATTAACTGTCTTGCCGTAAGGGAGCCTCCTCCGTCCTATATCCCACTATCGCCACCCTTCCACACATGCACACACTCATCTATGCAGCCCCCACATTGTCGCCGCCACCCCCTCCTCCCCCTCCCCTTAACGGCCCCCCGCTCTCTGTCTTTGGTTCCTGTCATGTTTAAATTGATGGAGGTTCTAGTGATTGTCTGTATGGTCCCAAGGTGCCTTTCCCCACTACGCAGGCATCCTCTGGATCCTTCCTGTTCCACAGTTGATTACGATGAATCAATCTGAGGGGTCAAACACTTGGACTAGGGCCCTATCATCTCCAGTGGCTGTGGGGGTAAGCCGGCCCGGGATAAAAAAGGGAGTTTCCAGAAACCCCTGTGACCCTCTCGACCACTTTTGTTTCCATGGTGAGACCTTCAATAGGGGACAAATCCGTTGCCTTGGTTAAAGAAGATGAAAAAAGTGTGGGGTGCTCTTGTTTGTCATCTCATCCCTCTCTCCCTTTACCTCCGGTGGCATTTTACCTGTCTGATGGGGCTGGAAACTCAGAGGTAACAGCAGAGCAGAGCAATAACGCCGCACCACTGCCCGGTACAGCAAATAATTACGGAGATTTAATCAATGGCCGAGAGGAAAAGCAAGGCTGAATCAATAGAAGTCTGGCGGTTTGCTCCCCTGCTTTGAAGGTGAATCCCGGCCCTTGCTACATAAATTGGACTAATTGAAGAGCATGCTCGGAAACAAGTCCTTCACAAAGCATGTCTGTGTCAGCGTGATACTTCCATGTGATATTCATCAACCCAGAAGAGCAGGGGCTCAGATAATACGCTGGCAAAAGCCTGCAAAGAAAAGTAAGTAGCTGGGATAAACAAAATATTAGCTTGCATTCACGCTGATAACACCCGCCCTCATTTAAGTGATAAGCGTGGGTGTGCCGCGGCATCAACATCAATATCACTTGGTTCCAAGTTACAGCTCACATTTCATCTTCTAAGCACTAGAGAGGACGTGATTCATGGCAATATGTATCACGCGCGTTCCTTTTCATTTTTCTATCACGGAGTAGCATCAATGATGTATGTTTTCATACTGTACAAAGAGTGCGAGCGTTAAAAGTGCCCCTTGCAAGTCGTGCTGACGAATAAATCCAGTGACAGTGATACATCTCATCAGCGAGGACAACAAATGAAAAACAGTCTCCCACGAGACACTGCTGTTCAATAAATTGGCCTTATTTTCAGGGGGGGATGGGACAGTCTCAACACAAAACAATCAATCAAAGCAAATGACCACGCAATTCACAAGTCTGTCACGGCAGAGCGATGCTGTGTGAAGCCGTCGGCCGCGTCGGGCCCGGTGGAGTTGAGATATTCCCCGACACCTCATTCCATCTCAGCTCATGGAGGGGTCGGGCTCGCAGAACTTTGACCTAGGTTTGTCCTCAATTAATACGTCTTGTCGTTATGGTCGTGAACAACAGGAGGTGTTAACCCTGTTAGTGGAGTGGCATGTTACAGCATTAGGCTCCTCTGAAGTGGGGGGGGGGGGGGGGGGGGGGGTTGTGGGGTCGAATTGAAAGATCCGGGGCGGTGCATCGGCTCACGGTGCACAGGAAGAAGATTTGAGTCCAAATGAAACGATTGTATCAGATAGAAATCGATGGCAATCCATGCCTTCCTTAATCCTGCACGAGCTCCCAGATCACTCCCCGGTGCAGGCAATCTCTCAGGCATCATTACGACGCGCAGATCGATAGCCGGGCGGCGAAGGTCTCTGGTTGGGTTTCTGGCCACACTGCAGGAGTAAAGGAGGAGAGAGAGAGAGAGAGAGCGAGAGAGAGAGAGCGAGCGAAGGAGAAGGCAGACGAGACAAGATGATGAGAGAGGCCACGGGGTGTTAGAATGGCTTTGGGTTGTCTGACAAAGTACAAGCTTGCTGCTGTTAGAGGTAATTAACAAGAGACGACAGCAGAAAACAGGTAATCTACTTCGGCGAGAAAAAGAAAAAAAAACCCTCTTAAATCCTGCCAAAGCTCCAAAGCTCAAAATGTTTTGTTGTGTTGTGTTTTTATCTCACAATAGGGGATTTGAGGTAAGCGCCAAGCATATTCTGCTTGAAGAGATGGATGATGAAGCCCGGAGACGGTTTTTTATGGTTGCAATCAGAACAGGTGTAAATCATCTATCCAGGCGTAAAGTGCCTTACAAAGTGCTGTCCTGTCTGCAACACCCCTGGCTTTCTGTTTCAATAGAACTACCAATGAAAGAGACCATCTCGTCTCACTGGCAACACCTCAGGGGATTTGAGTGAAGAGAAACCGGCTTGAGTTATTATGGTGGATTCTTGCTGGTGCGCTGATTGCTTCCATGTGATGTAAAACCAGAGAGGAACACAGCAACACAACGATGACAAATAAGAACATTTGCAGACTGGGAGCAACACCTGCAGACAAAAAGACAAAACAAAAAAAAAAGAGTACATAAAACAACTTTGATGAGATGTTTACTGGGTATTTGTCACACATTCTCTTCCTGAAAAATTAATTGGTGTATTTATCATTAACCCCGGTGGCCTTAACAGCAGGAGTATCCATCATTAATACCAGCGGCCTGAGCAGCTGGAACGCCTTTGAGTTCAGCCTCTGCTTTCCGCGTTTTGTAGTCAAGGCACAGAGTCTCTTTAAAAGCCCCTCAATTAAAAAAAACGGCGAGTCGGGCCCTGCTTTAATGATAGTTGTGATTTTAATCAGCAGCGTGGTATTCCTGGTAGGTCCTGGAGGTCTGGAGGCTTCGCTGCACAAATCAACCTATCTCTTCCTTAAAGCTCCCTTTCTAATTTCCCACCTCCTTCAAAGTCTGCGCCGCTCTCTCCCAGCGCTCACACTACCCCCCCCACCAAAAGACCACGCTGTGTGGATGTGCATATGGAAAGAAAATACAACACACCACAAGTAATTAATTCCATTGGCATCAATATTCTGCTCATGAGCGGCAAACAGGCGGCGAGAGCTGCTACAGGAAACCAGTGTTGGGAAAGCACAGCGAGGGGATATGAGTAGGAAGATGGATAGAAAGACGGGGGAGAGGGATTGTTGTCTTGCCGTCTTTTTTTCCTCCATCTCTCCGAAGAAGCCTGCTGGCGCGAAGGAACTTCCCCCAGCAATTAAGAGGGGCCGCAGACGCTCAGCGTAATTACCGCCGCACACGGCTGCTGTCACAAAACCCAGCTTGCCCTCTGGTCATAAAAAAACACACTGAAGAATATTTGGAAATGAATTATTCAGGGTGATTGTTCGCACTCAATTATTCATGGGAGCCCGGCAAAGGGAGATTTGCATCTCAACGCTGTAAATATTATTAATCTTGCCAATTACAAAATTCTCTGCCGCTCCAAATTCTTTGAATGATGTTCCAAATGTGTGCGGCATTTTACTGCCTTTAATGTTTAAGTGGCTTGAAATGAATGTGCTGCGGCTTTTACAAATCATCCGGAGGAAATCAAGCTCTCTGGAATGAGATTTCTCATAGTGTTGGAGGCAAAGCTGCCAAATGTCAATAGTAAACATTTTAAGCTTAGTGGTCAGCTTGTATGTAACCATGAAAGAAGAGAATAGATATAACAAGCTGTAAGACATTATGTTTGTATTGGATAGATCTCCAAATTTCCAAATTGAAATGCAAAATGTATCAATATTAAAACATTTTGAGTCTACAGTTGAAATTTCGAATCTCTTTGATGGTCTTAAAAAGCAGAAACCATACTTCTATTACATCATTATCAAGTTCAAGTTATTTCACATCCTTGTAACTAAAGTACAGATATAAAAAGTCAGAAACACCAGAATAAAGTATTCGATGGAGCAGTATAACATGTTTATCTTTGTAAAAAACGTCAGACACTGTTTAGCCACTTCAATGAGTTTTCAAAAGCAGCATAACAACACTATTTCAGAGGATGAGAACCTGGCGCCATTATGCAGGAGCAGGTGAAATGACTGTGAAAGCTGTACATTCAATTTGTTCCTCAACACACCCACTTTTTTGAATACAATAAATACAATTGGCTCACTAGTTCCTCCAAATTCATCTATGAGATGTGAGTTAAGGTTGATGTGTAGAAAATTAATTCAACGTATTCCATCTCTGATATTACTGTAAGTTGTTTTCTTTTTGAACAGAATAGAATATATGGTGGATTCATGTCATAAAGGGGTTGGAGGCCCGAAAAATGATTCATCTGCCTATACAGATGTGTGACCTTCATGGACAGTAAGGACACAGTGCAGAGGAATTTAACACCTTAAACGACTCCATAAAAATATGGCCTTGGATGAGCATAACTGTAAAGTTAAAGAAGAACGCTGCCCTGCTGATAGGTCACACCAATAGCAAGGCAACGATCTACCTGCGTCTATCCGTTTATAAAACGCATCCGTCCATTGAGCGGTGTACACAGGACATCGGCGATCTGGACTTAGTAACCCCGGGACGAATGGGAGAGTGACACTTTCTAATGCTTGAGCCTGAGAGGCTCACTCTAATAGGCTCAGACTTAATTAGTATGGGACTCCCCCTGTACGGAAAGATAAATCCCAACCCCTTGGAAGTAAGACTGCTGACACACATAAAAAACATGCAAACACATTATACACAAGCAGATTCAATACAGTATGAGTTACTTTCCAGTGCCCTTCGAGCTGTGATGTGCTGCTGATAAAATTTCAAAGTTATGAACACTTCTTTCTTTTTCTCCTCCTTCCAAACCCGTTTCCCTATCCGCTGAGATCTTCCAACATTGCCTGCCAGGCTGCAGGGCGATGTGTCATTTTATAATCCTGTGCTGGCTAAATTACATTAGGAATATCCTCTCGTTAATTAAACTCGCTATTGGCAGCACCTGAGATAAAAACAGATTATAAGAGCTGAGAGTGAAAACACAGAGCATGAAATGCCAGCGTCAGCACATTGCATTTGTGTGAAAGTTCCTGAGAGTATCGGGGAGGAGTAGAAAGAGAGGGAGAGAGAGAGAGAGAGAGAGAGAGAGAGAGTGCAGGAAGAAAAAGCAGAGGTAAGATCTGTTGGTGTAGTTTTGTCCATAGATGGTGCAGCAGCAGCTTTACCCACACGCTGTACCACCTTCACCTTGTGTGATTAAATGTTTATCCTTTCAGAGACGTTTTATCCATAACAGGATTAGTTTTGGGGGTAATGGACACTATTCACATGCTCTTCTGCACTGCTTCTGGCAGGTGGTATATAGATTCAATACTGAAACAACTCCTATCATCTAAACATTCTGCATTTCTGGCTCCAGCTGGGAGTAAGACTTATAGTATACTCATCAATTCAAAATGCATTTTTTGATTAGATCTTTCATCTGAAGGAATTATCGGCGAGCAGATATATAATATCTGTGCAAACCGTGCATTCTACTTACCAAATATGAAATTCAACAGGTGTTGTTTTGGTTAACTGATGCGACTTTGGAGAGAGTATTACATTTCTTTTTTTGGGGGTTTGGGCAGAGTAACCAGCACTGGAGTCTATGTAAGGAAAGATCCAAGCAGATACCCCATTAAAATGTATCAGAGATACCGCCTTCAAACAAGATTAATTATGATAAAAAATCACATTAAACACACTCTTCTCGGAAGTTGTCAGAACTGATTAATGCAAAGGCAAGAGGAGAGACAGAAAGGGGGAGGGGGAGGGAGAGAGAGAGAGAGAGAGAGGGAGAAAAAAAACTTGTATAAATATAAAGTGAGTTAGAGTGGGAATGCATGTTGCCTTTGTATGCACACCGTGTAAAGCCATTGTGGAGTTCACGCGGCTCCGTTACAAACGAATAAATCACTGCCTTCGGACAAATTAATCAAAGTGCCCAGCTGTTGCTGCGCAGGGCTAACTGGCGACTGACTCCTTCCTCGGTGTGTTGTTACTCCTCCCTTCCTCTCTGGAAGCAGTAGACCTCAAGCGGCAGATTGGGTTGGTCTCCCTCTGAGTGATGTAGTGCCATTTCCCATCTGAACTGATACCAGGTCAGATGTTTGTGACACCGATACATTTCCACCCTTTCTCCCTGACTTCTGCAATGTGTAAACGTTACGCACGTTTCCCTCAAAAGGCAGCCAAAACATTTCAAACTATTTGATCATTTTGATTTTAATATTTAGATTTTTTTAAATGAAATATAGAAATTGACGTCTCAGTGACAAACTTCATCCTAAACTCTAGACAGATTTCGCATTCACATGAAGAATTTGTACTAAACTGCATTCCATTTTGGTCTGTGCAGTAGTGACTAATCACATTCTACCAAGCAGGAGCAAAAGAAGGGGAAGAGGCTTGAATCTCGGAACTCAATTTTTTTTGTAGGGACAGCAATATATTACATTAAAGGATGAATTAGTGCTGTCAAACGATTAAAATATTTAATCACGATTAATCACATTTATGGCATAGTTAACTCAAAATTAATGACAATTAATCTCAAAGTTTTAGCTATTCTAAATGTCCCTTCCTCCCTTCCAGGACTCACAGCAGACCTGTGTGCGTCGCAGCTGGACAGCGATGTTGACTTTAACACGGTGGGCAAATATACGGCGTTAGCGTGTAGCTAACTAGCTAGCTAAACATCCCAGGTGTAGCAGCAAAACAGAAGCGTTGCATGTGCGACTTCCCTTTCACGCCGGTCCGTCCTGATGTGGGTCCAGCTGTTTGACCTCTAGTTTCTTCTCTCGTACCTTCTTGGAACATGACATACACGCACTAAGACACCAAGCTGTTATTTAAAATTTTGGGAGAACGGGTCGTATGAATAATGGGGTGCATATTTTGAGCTTTGTCCCTGGACATTTTGTCCATCACTTGAATGTTCTCCTCATTTGCAATATAGAATCCCTCCGGACCGTATTCCTAAACCGTGCGATGCATGTCCAACCCATCGCCCCCACCCCACATGTTCCTTCTTTTCTCTCCGTCGTGCTGACTGTGGATGTCCTCCGCAGGGGGAAATCACTCTAAGATGAACTTTACTTTGTGCTAATCTCATAAATGCTCTGTGTCTCTCCTCCTTTGTCCCTGCATGATGCAGGCATCCAATAAACAACTTACGTAAACCTCTCCTCCGAGAGAGGCCTGAAGAAATAAAAAAAAAATGCTGACATGTTCAAAGTTCCACTCACTCTCTCTCTCTCTCTCTATCTGGATGCTTGTGATTTCCACCAGGAACGCTTTATTTGGATCCTTTATAACACAAGCTGTCCCAAAGACGTGAAGGGCGATTTTAATATGTGAATTCTCTGCTTTGTAGAGTGAGAAACACGTACGAGGCACACTGCGAAGCGTCAGTGTTTATGAGCACCAATGTATTTCACGGAGACACTTGTTGTGAAGTGATCGATACACAATAGCATGTGTGTAGGCAGTGTATCTTACAGCCACAAGAATGGGGCATTTAACATCCTGCTTGTGAAGTCTGTGATGGGAATTTACTGTCAGTAATTTCAAGAAAATGTTGAGTGTTCCCCTACAACCACTGATAATAGAAACTCTCTTAAGGAATCATCGTATTTAAGATAAAAGCTTTCAGTGGAGACCTTCATGATGACCATGACGAGCCACATGGCTGTGCTAATCAATATCTTCATATGAACAAAGTGTCATTTTGCAGATGAAGAGCCACATATTTCCCTCAGGAGCGAAAAGGTCAGGCCATTGAATATTCAACATTATCAAACCACATGAGTTCATACGTTTACACCTTTCCCTAAAGGTGTCCATATTCCACACAAAAAAGAAATACTCGCGCTCAAACCTTCTTTTCTGATTGGTGAGTCAGAACACATAGACACCATCATCATTTATCACCAGTTCTTTTCTGCTCCTCTTTCTATAGACTCACATCTCTTTTCATCTCCTTCCTTTAATTCTTCTATTCCCCCCATCTCCGCTTCCACAGGAGCTTCCACTCTACCCTGCGCTGTGTGATGAGCCATCATTCACATCTGACTGGGATCATAATGGCCCCCGCTTTACTTTAATAACCAAGTTCTTTGCATGTGCATATGGTCGAATGTGTGTCTGGCACCTCCGTGGCTGCATGGATGAGCCTGGACAGATGTGCTCACTGGAGCAAAACTGGCTCTGTGTGCAAAGACTTGGACATTAATGAGATAGTGACAGAACTTGCACTCTCCAATTAAGAAAGGGAATGGAGGCCATTTAAAACAGAGCCACTGGAAGGAATGAGAAATAACTTGAATATTTTGGAGGGATGGTGATGGTGTGGAGTAATGTGAGGAGCAGTAGGGAATTATGTAGCACAGTTAAGGATACACATGACCAATGATACAGAATAGTATTGAATGCACATTGAATTTCGCCACACAAAATTACTTATACAATACAATTACTTAGATATTAACAATGGGCATAAAACATAGACATTATTTTAATCTTTGACTTGTATGTAGGGCCTGCAAAATCAAAGGACACTGCTGTTCTGTCAGGCTTTATCTTCCATCTTTCCACCCCAGCTCCACCTCATTAGAGGTGTAGGAGCCTGTGAAGTGTTATACCTTTCAAAATGTGATACCGCCACACTTCCTGAAGGCCTCTCCCTTCCTAACAATCATGCCGATCACTCTGCCAGTATCTCAAACAAATGAATGCTGAGAGGCTCCCTTTCTTTAACTCAATCATTTTCCTGTTTTTACCATCCACTTCGTCAGGTCTTGTCTTTTGGTGGTTGAGCAACGTTTGGTAAAAAAAGAAATTGGACTGAGTACATTCAATACTTTTTAGACCTCTGCCAAAATAATCCAGTAACAAGTGGTATTGAAAACCTCTCCAGCCAATAACTTATTGATCCCTTCTGCAGCCAGATCTGTAAGAAAAAAGTGCAAAGTGAAGGCAATTTCCGAAGGATTTATCCTCTGAGAACCACGAATGTCCAAACTAAATAATTGGATGAGCCATAACTGTTATTTAATGCATCCAATGGTGTTGGAAAATGTTTTTTAGAACAAAAGTGGAGAACCTACCATCTGACTCACTGACCAACAGTGTGACCAAAAATAAATTGGCTGCTCCCGTTTACCGGTTCTGACCAACACGGCATTCTCATTGGAGATCTACCATTATATTTGTTGATTTTTGCGTGCCTGTACCTCGAAAAAATCCTGATTATTGTTCGGTCGAAGAATGATGAAAAGAATAATTATGTCTTTGGGTTGGAAAAATATGTAAATATTTTACCTGTCTGGGCTTATTAAAGTCAGGTGGGTATATAAGGAGCTCGATTGTATGTATAAGGAGACTTGTGGACTGGTAGAGACCGCTGATGGTTAATGCCGTTATTAGATTGTTAAAATGAAAAAACAAACAAAAGAAGCTTTGTTTGAAGCCCCATCTAGGAGTCGTGATTCTTCTCATTTGCCTCCATGGCCACTCAGGCATGTTAACAGGCAGTGTTTCTGATCTTTTACCTCTATCTTACTTTCACACTTTTCACAAATCACAAGAAGGCTTTGTATTGTTACATCAATGGCTTGTCACTCCTGTTATCTGCGATGTGCAGGAGGGTGCCAGCACTGCTCCCACCATGTATATAGTGTAGGTTTGCTATTTTGCACCCCTCGAAAGCAAGCATTGATCGACCTGCCTCCCTGAACACTCGATGCAGCATGACCCCTCCAGCAACCAGCCAGTGATTGATCCTATAGTACTGTTGTGGATTCCCATGGCGCACAAAGTCTACATATATATGTGAGTGTACGGGTCTTCTAAGTCTTCCTAACAGCACGTCCGACCTTGCTAACCTCTCCATTCCATTCAGAACGTGTCCAAAGGCTGTAGTGATGGGCAGAGTACAAGCCTGTCCTTACAGGCATGTCTTCCCTTGTTATTTTTCTTTTTCTATACTACTGCACTTATCCAACGCCTGATGAGACCTCTCTCCTGTCGGCCAGGTTTCATTCAGACCGCGGGGCCGGTTTCGCTTGGTGATCAAATAGCCCTGCGATTTCATGTAGATGAAAGTAAATCACAGCCCCTCAAAGTTGTTTCAGTGCGCCGCCACGCTCGATTGTCTACCCATTTTGAGCGACTCGCTCACCAAAAAAGAGCCCATTTCACTTCCATCCAATTTGACACAGACAGAGGAAAGAGGGGCGTGCCGAGTGAAAGCCTCAGTCTTGCTTTTGGTGGAAGATTAGCAGCTGCCAGGAAGCTTTCAGATCCTCCAAATAAATACAACACACACATGCACTAAATACCCACATGCATGGCCAAATCCACACACCTGCAAGTGAACACACACACACGTACGCACGATCCCGCAATCAGATAGTCACACACACAAACTTCAGTCAGAGCCTCGTCAGAGCAGTCGCAGTTCCTTTCAGCCTATGTAGCTGTGTATCTGCAATTCAAAGAGCTGTGGGTTTTGCTTCTGCCAAATTACAAGCTCCATTTGCCAGCCTAATTAACAGTTCATAGCATTCAGTGAAATTTATTGCCGCAGCACTGGTTCATGCCAAACCAAACAGGATAGACCTCACAGATAACCGTAAACTTGGCTATGGAACCTGACACCTTGAAAAAACAAACTTGTTAGAGGGAGTCTGTTTATATACTGCCCTGTCCCCCTCGCTCTCTCTCCCTATCTGTCTCTCTCGCTCTGTCTCTGTCTCTCGGCCTCTTCTCGCTCCACTGTCTCGGCTGACAGTTACTTGACCGTTTCACTTCACGGTCTCCGTGGCGATGGTTGTTAAGAAGGAAAACCCAGACTGATAACCCATTCATCTTGGCCACAATTCATTGTATATTTGTGAGCGGCTGCCCTTGTGGTCATAAAGTTTAGAAGCACGGTTGAAATGCGAATCCGGAGGAATGGCAGAAATAGCACAATCCACCTCATCTCTTGGGAAAACAACATTAAGTGGAACATAAACCGTTTGAATATAAACGGTCACGCCTGGAGAGTGAAGTCAGCCTTTCATGCTGTGACATAAGTAAAAGATTTCAGTACACTGAAAAAAGGTGGGGGGGGGGCTTATAGGGTTGCCATTTGTAATCTGCTAGTAATCTAACTGACACGCATAAATGTACCCAAACAAATGTTCCATGTCCATTTGAGGTGTAAAACCACTCTGCCCAGCAACTGACGGAGTGGAGGTTCCAATCCGGGGAGCACCAATTGCTTCCTCATGCTTCCCCGCTTCTGCGATCAGAGGTGCTGAAAGGTGCCCGAAAGGCACCTATGTGACAACAAATGTTGTATCACCACGGTACGACATTGTGTGGCCAGTCTGTCGTTGTCCTTGTCGGGTCTTTTATAATGACCCAACAGCAAAACAAATCACCCGGAGAAATGTTCAGCCTGATGACCCTTGATACGTTGTCAAGATAGGCGTTGTCAAAGTTGTGACAAATGTATTCATTTAAATGAGTAAAAGGTACCGATGTTTGCTCTGTCTACACCCACCCATTGTATCAAGAAAGCTTTTTGCTCCTATAGGGGGCATGAGGAACATCTCATGTTCCTCATTGAATAGGAATACGTATGTGTAGTTTCCTCACAGGTGCTCGTCCACTCCATACACATGGACACACATACGTACACACACACACACATACGGTTTCAAGTTGGACATGAAAGAAAGAGAAGGAAATTTAGAAACTAGAAGACTCTGTCTCCCAGGCACCCGTCTAGTAGATTTCCTAGAAGTTGCACAACATGAGTAACCCTTCCCTCCAGATGTGACTACTACTTTGACTCTAGAGAGAAAGCAACAGAAAGATTAAAACGGAGAGCTTGAAATATTCAAGAAAAAAAACATCTTTTCATGTTTCTCTGCTAGTGTTGCAAGTCTTTGGCTCACTTCTCGTGGGAATGGCTTTTTGTTGTAGGTAGAATCAGTGTATCAATCAAAGGAAGGTCTAAATGAGACACAGAGGGACGCAATCATAGCCGTGTTGCTAATTGATCAATAGCTTGTTCGAGGAATTAAACAGAGGAGGCTTGCTTCATTAGCACAAACGTTCTCTCCGCCAACTATCCCTCCCTCCTGTGAATATCGCCAAAGGGCACTAATACCCCCCCGAACCCTCCAACCCCCCCCGCTCACCCTCCCACCACCACTTTCACCAAAGAGACGGAGGAGAAAATAAGTGAGTGAAACCATCAAGAATGGATTTATACCAACCCTGACTGCAAGGCTTTTCCAGCTGTGCCGAACTGAAATGAATGCAGTTTTCTGCTGACGCTGTTATTAAACGTGAATCCCCCTTTATTCCGAACACGCACACTTTGTAAGACCAAAACTAAGTCCAAAATGCTCCCTTTAACCCCCAACATAACATTCACTAGGGCCACGTATAAATAAGACCTTACAGGAGCACATGTCATATTCTCCTAAGAGGGCGGCCATTAGTAAAAAGAAACTGCACAGGGTTTAACTTGTCAGGCGGCTTCAAAGAAGACTGTGTGGGCCTCTCGGAAGCCTCACCGGCTGATAGAGAATTATTGATTGTGTGTTCAGATATCTTGAGGCGCTGGTGTATAACACTGGGGTTTAAATTCAGCCCTAATGCTCGGCCCATGCATAATTTATGTAGTTCCCATCAAAAGGTAGTAGCAATGCAAACTAAAGAGGTCTCAAGAAGCTTTTTGTTGAAAGTTTTCACACATCAACAAGCTCAAAGCCCGGAATGATTTACAGCAATAGGTCAGAAAGCATCAAAAGAAAAAGAAAAAAAAAATAGTACCAATTGAGTGGAGCAGCACTTGAATGTTGCTTTTGATCTTGCTGTGAAACATACACCCTTATCTATGATATACAGTTTAAGTTAAAGAATAACATCTGCAGTTGTCCCAACGTTGTTATAATTTAATGGAACACATTTAAATGCATGGCCTATATTGCTCTTTTAGTTTAATTTATCCCTCATGTATAATGGTACTGATGCAAGTAACACAAACACAGGACTGGTTTTATGGGTTTTACTATGTTCATGCTCCTTTCCTTTCTATCTTGCATGCAAAACCTCCATGCAAAGTTGAATAATGAAAGGACCATTCACATATTGATCCGTCTGTCTGTATTGACCATCATTGCTCCGGGCTATGCTTTCATGGTAGAAGACATTTATTTAGATAGAGAGGCACATTTACTTGTAATTACTTTAAAATGAGCATTTATCAAAATAATAAAGCCCTATAGAAGTCATTGACCGGATGTATTCTATTGCAAAATTAGGTAAACGTCAGTAAAATTGTTGCTCCTCCATATCAGAGATGGTGGAGGTGCTGACAATGCGAAAATATGCTTCTCAAAAATTACCTCACCAAACCTTTACCTTAACCCTAACCCTTTATTGCAAGAATCATTGTAAATAAAAGAGAGGTACTGTATGTTTCTCTTACTATAAGGTCCATTTAATGATTAAAACATTGAAGTGGTTTTTAACTATTTGCTTGTTTATGCTGATGAAACAAGCCTGTTACCATTTTACCTATAATGAAGAAAAAAAATTCACAACAATATACAAGGGAGGTGTCCGACGACTTACAAGTGTTTCACCTACAACAGCAGCTCATCTTATTGACAGGGAAATGGTCCTTCTAAGAAGTATTTCAAAGCTTTCTTGTGCTTATTGGAAACTATTGTATCTGCTGATCTACTTGTAAGCTTTACTAGGACGTGAAAATAAATCTGTGAGTTAAGTTGAACATGAATACAAAAGTGTAATAACAAAACCATTTGAAAATCATTATGTGGCTGCAATAAACACTCAGTTTCTTTCTATTCATACAAATACATGCTCTTAATAGAATCCAGAATTATCAGGACAATCTGATTCCTTAAGGGCTATAGAGCAAAATAATAATACAAAAAGACCCTTAAAAGAATCACAAATCTGTCGTTTAACCAAGGTCATTAATATGTCCACTACCCAGGCCGGTTATCCACTATTACTCCTGCCCATGAATCGGGGGAATAGATAACAAATATTATCAGTATTCCTCCAACTTGTCATGTTCAGAGTTGCTGGGCATTGTAGAGTAGAACACGTCTGTTGAGGGTTTCTAATAGCTCAGTTTTCATGCGTTTGTCTTTAGAAGAGATCGTCCAGCTATGTCTATAAACAAATGGTCTTTTTGAGATAGTGAAAGCCAGAAAGGTTGTTATTCGTATTCCATTCCATCAGAATGCGTAGAAAAGTTTGAAAACTACAGGTACACTGTTGTTAAGGTTATATGTTTATAACCAGATATTTATCTCTGCTGATTATTTATTCATATATTTTTTATTTATTTATTTAGCTAGACACACACGTGTAAATCTTTTGAGAATAGAATTTCAAGGATCAATAAATGAACTTATATCAAATTTAAATTCAACACGTTCTATTGCCAACTTTATTCGTTTCCTATGACATTTGTCGATACGCGGGGTGCGAGGGCAAGGAGGGAGGACTCAGATGCGGAGTATTTGTTGAAAAATAAAATGGTCAAAACTCAAAACTCAAAATCAAAATCGCGCCAACCAAAAAAGGGGAGGAAGGAGGAGAAAACAAAACAGACAAAAAAACAGGGACCTGGACTTGAAAACACAAAAGACTTACTTGACATGACACATGAACGGTCGACATGTAATGACGCCAAACAAGACAAGAGACTCACAGGGCTTAAATACACAAGGGAGGTGCAGGTGATTGGACACAGGTGGAAACGATCAGGCACGGCAGACAATCACAGGGGAAGACAGGACAAGGCAGGAAGTGAAGTTACCCAGGGACACAAGAGACATGAAACTACAAATTAAAACAAGACAAGAATCCAAACCGTGACAACATTTTTGCCTGTAGGCTTCTACGGTGTAACGCTTAGTCTGGTATTTGTTTAACTTTTATCTCGTCTTTCTCCATTTTGATCCACATCAAAATGAAAATGAACCATTTGGCTAAATCAAATACATTTACATCGCAATTCATCCGCATGGCCTCTGAATAAAATTGAGAATAATGCATCCATTAACTGTAAACGTGGCTTCTCACAGGTGCTGATATTTGAGTTATCTCTCTCTCTAACAGCAATTGTCATCTTTGATCATCCTTGTTGAACACAGTCCTCAACATTCATTAACAGATGCCACTGAACGTTGGAGTGCACATATTTACGCTGAGAGGTAAGCTGCACTTTGCACTTCATCATATCGCGAGGCATGAAGGAGGGGGCTGTGGGGCGTCGCAAAAGAAAAGCTCAGCTCACACAATAACAGCTTGTTGAACGAGGCAAGGATTTCACCGTCTTTTTTTTGTTTTACTTCTTGCTTTATTTATACTGCAGTGCTCATTATGCCCTCATGCGTGTCTGGCGCAGCGGGACGCCGGGTTTTGACAGTGCCCCTCCTCATTACTGGCAGCCGAGCACCTGAGAGATGAGATGCATCCTGACACCCGGGGACGGCTCTCACCTCCATTAACACCGGCAGGGGGTCGCCATGATCTGGATTACAGGAAGGAATGAATAAGGAAAGGAAATTCGGGGGAAACAAGAGGGGAGGGACGGGAGGAAGGGCAGAGGAATGAATGTAAGGTGAGAGAGGACAGGAAAGGGGGAGAGAAAGGCAGAGCGATGATGATGAGGGGGGTGGTCATAGGTGCTGGGGGTGGGTGGGGGGATTGATGACAGCAGCACTTCTCTGGAGTGCACGAGCTGGCCGTGGGGCCAAATGATGGAGGTCATTGGTACACAGATCTGTGAGGGCGTCTGGCTGGGATCAATACCACCTGATGAGGTGTCTGAGTTCCCTCTGATGTGCATCAAAATGGAATATGTTTTTCCTCCCTATCTAATCGATGGAAAGAGTGTGAAACTAATTGGGCAAAATTGCAGGGGCATTTATTGATTAATCAAGCAGAAAAACGAGAGGAGCATATCAGGAGCCAGCGCCTCTACGTGCGAGGGCAACTACATGGTGTTTTGATAGGTGAAAAGAATCGATATCTTTGAATCATTGGCTGGCGCATAAAAGTTGGAGGGGCATGAAATATTTAAAGGCCCCGTCACTACAGCGCCTGCATATCCACAGAAAGTTGAATAAAAACAGAATGGCATCAATTTTGAATGGCAGACAGTCGCATATACTGGAAAGGACTCATTTCTCACTTTAGAAATCGTATCTTCCTTTTCCCATTCTTATTCTGTTTACAACATGTTTCAATATAGAGCCAATGTAGGCGCATGCCTCATACGTGTACGTTTCTGTATCTCTTCGCCGCCATCCCAAAATGATCATAGAGCTGTTTTGCATTGCGGGGATGTGAGGCTTTTGCCTGGTGTGATGTCATAGTGGGTCCTCCAGAAGGACGGGAATCGTGAGTCTGTAATCTCTCGTCTCTGTAGCTTGAAACCCGAGGGAGAGCTGGATCAGGCCACTTGGTTCAGTCTTTTAGTTCCACTGTGGTGCACTGTACCATACGCCGGTACAAAAGCCATCCCCCTTGTCGCAGAAGATGGAAATAATATTGTGTGAAGGAGGGGGCTACCACAAGTCCGCTGATGTGTTCCACATCAGAAAGGATTCATATTGCTCCCTCAAAGCCTATTTGTAGTGTTATATAAGATATGGCTAACCAGAGACAACGTTGCCTAACATATTCACTTTACAGAGAAGAGAAAAAGATGAAAAACTCTCCTCTCCATTGGGAAGCTACAAAAAATACAGAAAACGAAAACAGCTCACGATCTGGACTGGGGCTGGACGTTCTTTGTAATTTCCGAGTGAAATGAGATGGAAACCAAACAGAAACCATGATGGAATGTATAGCAAGCACAATCAGCCAATTCAGTATGACGGCGATGGATTTATAGAAAGGAAAAAAAACTAAAAAATCAGTGAAGCCTACTGAGGTCACTGAAGTGTCAGGGAGGAAGAACACTTGGTGACTCGCACAGACAATCTACTTAAGGAGATTTTAATGGTCTGGAGGATACTGGGAGGCGGTTGATGAGTGTCAGGATCATGCAATAGCCTCTCGCTGGTCTCACAGCGCTGTTGATTGCCAGCGGAAGTCGGCAGGGAGGCTGGCCAGTGGAGAGACTCAAGGCCGTTTTATGCTAAGTGGAAGTCCGTCGGGTCTTGTTGTTTTTACGGACTACTGTCCCGTTTACATACTAATGAGGGATTTACTTTGAACTCAGCACAGGGGCTCAAAGGTGATAACGTTTCTCTTCACTTGCCCAGGAGTTGGTTACTCTACACAGTACAATACAGTCATCCATAAGCACAGAGCAATTTGAAAACGGGTTGCATATCGTGAATCTCCATTGATCAACACTGGAACATGTTAAAGGATGTAACGGGGTAAAGTTGAGGCCAATCAATACACTTTTAGTGCCTGTTAGGGGTTCAGCTGGTGACTTTGAATTGCCATGAAGTGTTTATGACCAAAATTATCCATCCAGCTCATTTTGAACCGTGAACTTTTAGAATTTTCATGGACATTATGAAACACAATCACATTTTTGAGCACTAGTGCAAAACTTTCCAGTGTGTTCTTGGCCAAGAATACAACCCCGAGGTGTGAGGTCAGCAGTTGACGGCTGGTGGAAAATGTACTCGGTAGGGCAATCAAATCAATTTCAGGAAACACCCCAGGTTGATGTAATGCAGAACAATTATACTGCTGTGCTATAAAAACACCTAACTACTTTTCAGTTAAATATTTAATATCCATTCCAACATTAAAAAAGCAGTAAATAACAATGGCGAGTGACAATTAATATGTACCCTATATGTGTCAGTCTGCATGAATGGCGATAAAATCTGTGCTCTTAACTTCGTCTAGAATGTCATCCGCCTTTCGATACAGCCTTGACGAGAACGCACAAGCCCCGGGGCAAAAACGAAGTAGCCCCAGGCTGGGTCTATTTACGGACGCTGATTGGCTAAATTGTATGTCACACATTTTTTTTATTTAATCGGCAATTGGCTTCTTAGACCCGCCTTCTACAAGAGATCTTGAGCTTGCCCCTGGTGCAGCTGGAACACACAAGACGAGCGGGAAAAACATATATTTTGCGCAGATATCATATTTTATAAATAATACTTTAAATTCCATATTTCAAAATAAAAAATATTGATGCATATTTTTTATGATTATTATTTTTGGACTAAAGGAGGGGCGCAGCAGGTGGGGCGACGCACCATTGCCCTTTAATGGCCAGCCGCCACTGGAGGTCAGGTTTGTCTATTTGGAGCTAAAAAAAGGCCAAGATGATGTGTTTTGTATATTGACCACCTTTCACATTGGATATAAAAACAAAAAATGTGTGATAAAACTCTGCAAAGAAATACCACATTTTAAGTATGACACTTGACCCAAACAAGCCGTATAGGTTCAAAACGTCAAATGTGACACAAGTTTGTCTTTTGTCCATATTAAAAAATTAAAAAATGCTTCTCTCAAAATTAGGACATGGTCATATACTACATTACTCTACAAGAAGGCAGGCAGTCATATGTAAAGATAGACCACCCAGCTCTTACTAATCTTGTTCATCAGCAAAAAACTTTAGACAGGCAACAAGTAGTAGCCAGTCAGAGGCAGAGTAGTGCAGACCTCGCATGAAAAAAAGTCAAACTACCGTGCATAATGGTTAACTGTCAGTGGCTGGGAAAGAGGTAATTTGGCATGCAGATGAAAGGGCACTTTGACATTTCCATTGATTTAGCTTCCATGTGCCAATGGTGGCATGTGTGACACAGGTTGCAGAGCGCTGTGTGAGACAATTCTGCACCCTATGGTTGACATCCGGTGCCAATGCAAGTATAGTGAGCCGTTTATGTAATGAGGCGACAATTATTTTTCGTGGAGGTTGGTGATTGTGTACTTGTTTTGTGACACATGAAGTAGAGTTTGTGTCCCGTCATGGACGTGCTATTAATATTAACCAGCCATAGCCACAGTCATCTCATTTCCTTAATCATATGGTCTATTTGTATCCCTAACTATAGTTTGCCAGGACCATATCTCTTTCTGAATGTGCAGACATTTTAGAAAGACAGCATTTCCAAAACGTTCTACAAAAAAAAGAAAAATTTAATGCTTTCTGGAAATAGTTTCTCAACAATGATTGACACAATGACAGCTCTCAACAGAGGAAAAGAAAAAAACAAAACAACTGGCCTTCTTTCATCCACTGACATATTTCCACAATTCTCGAGTCGTCTCAGATGACTTAGACATTACATACAGGATAAAGGTGATAGCAATTCCCACATTTAAGGACACACAGGTGAGGTGACACAAGAAGGAAAAAAAAGCTAAAAAAAATCCAGATACCAGATTCATGGTTTCTGTATTGGCCATGCATTTATTTATTCAGAGCGGCTTGGGTGACACCGCGTTTGAACACGGTGACCAGTCAAGAGCCGAGGAACAGCTTCAGCGTGAGTGGTGTCTAACAGTCGGAGACACTTTATTTGTCAAACCCTGTGTTAGAGCGACTAACTCTGCCTCGTGTTTGCCAGCTACGCAGGCCTCAGAGCAGCCTCTAGCAAATCTGGGAACACTGGGAACTCAGGTTTTAGCAGGGCGATGGGGATGTAGACAGAGGGACCAGAAAGGCAGACCTGCATCTACAACCTGTTTTGGGATTTGGCTATTGCACCGTGACTAACACCCCTGCTGTACCACATATGCTGCTGAATTTTAAGTCTGGCATACTGCAGGAGGCGCAGAGTTAGTAAGACCCGAGAACAAATGCCATCTGTTAAATAAACAAACACAAAATATCCCACCGTCATTTTCATGCAGCAGGAAAACTTTTCAATTCCTTAAAATGAATGCATGTCATTACGCCCCAACTCCAGACGGCCAATTACGTTTTTATTTTGGCACTTAAAGTTTGTGAAGGAGTGCAGGATATCGCCCATAATATATACACAAGCAGGCTGCCGCCACAGGGCTACTGCTTAAACGGGCCCCTTGGGGGTCCTGAGGTGGGGAAGGAAGGTACCACCTGCATGTGTCTGCTCATACTCTACGTGTGCCAATTACTCACTGACAGACAGAGATAGGAGCCTGACAGGCCATCGCCGTTTGGCAGATGCCACGCACAAATGCTTAGCCTGGGCTTAGCCCAGTCGACGGACCTCGGACTGACAGCACAGTTGGACCAGGGCCAAGGTAGGAAAGGATAGGAGTCATGGCAGGAGAGAGGGGTGGGAGTTAGGGGGATACCAAGGGAGGGGCAATGGAAGCATTGAAATGACATATGTCTGTCTAAAGAGTGCGATAAGAGTGCGACATGCAGCATATGAATATGGGGAGAAAGTTTGTAGGGCTGTCTCAGTGTTTTGAGCGTTAACTATTCATGAGCTGGGATTCTAGCGTGTTTGCCTTAGGCCATGTGGTGTCTTAGTGTTTGAAATTTGGATTTTACGTAAACCTGGCAGTTGTCATACAAGCTAAGAATAAACGGAGCAGCAAAAATAATGAAGCACAACCCGCTACCCCCCCCCCCACCCCTGCACAGATACACTCTCCATCCCTCTCTATTTCTGTCCATCTGTCTTGTTTCTCTGTTCTGACAACACCCCCCTTCTCACTTTTTCTGTCTCCTGCTTATAGCACTGCATTCATGGTTAAAAACTGTCAGACATGGTTGTAAATGTTCTCATTGTTACCCGCTTTTTGTGATGCAGATGAGAAGGAATTCTGAAGGCAGCAACTGTATCCTTTTGGTTACAGCATTACCAGCAATAGCACACACGCTGCCGTTAGTTTTATGGCTGCATAGACATTGAGAAATTTGGATTTCAGCTCAAATGTGAGTTTTTTTCTAGGACTAAATGATAATAGATATCTAATTTTTAAGCAGCTAGCGTAAGGTTGACAGGCTTCTTTAGGAAATAAGGCCTATAGTTATGGTTTGTCGTCCAGTTATAGATGTATGCTCAGTGCGAGTGAGAGGAGAGACAGTGTAAAAGAGTCTCAGACAGCCAGACGGAGTCTTTGTTCAGGGTTTATTTATTAAGAAATGCCACTGTGAGATCAAAAAGAGAGATTCAAAAGAGTGACACAGACAGATTTTGTCCGGAATAAAAGGGAGCTCCGGTTTGAATCCAAAACAGCATGTGCTGTGGTAAGATTGGATGGAATAGAGGAGAGGGAATGGATAAGCACTCTTATCCTCAAGGTGCTTTTATATGCCAGTGTGTGGGAGAGTGTGCATGCGTAAACAGTGTGTTTGTGCGGGATTTCAAAGGCAGAAGAATAAGAGGGTCTCCCCTGTGACATTGGGCACCTCTGTCATTCATGTTTCATATGTGACATGATTTGCACACGGACACAGATGCACAGACACACATCCACTCACAACAAAGAGGCCGGCCCACGGCTTTGTCTGCGTGTCACTGGCTTGATTCTCACCGGCAGCCTCGGGACGAGAAGCTCATCATCGCTCCTCGCGCTCCCAGGTGAATGGCAGGGGAGGTCACACTGCTGTGAGGAGGACGGGAGGAGCGGCGGCGGTGGTGGTGGTGGTGGAGGGGCAACAGACCCGAGGGCCTTTCGCGGAGATGGAGAAATATCCACGTCTGCCACAACGGCCACTCAAACCGGCCCGGGAGTAACGCACACAGAGATGCGTACGCACGCTCACAGACGGGAGAGAGCCACTCAGACGGGCTGTTCTGTCACCAGCGATTACCCTCGCGCCAATCTGACAGGGAGAGATTGGGGCCATATTTACGCCTCTGTAGCCCTAAGCGATGTTTAGGGGCAGGAGTTACAGAGATGCTCCAGTCGCTGCTCGTGAGGGGTCACAATCAGATGTGAAAGCTGTCTTGTTCGCTTACAGGCAGCATCGTGGCGAAAAGCACCGCTCGCTGTAATATTGATGCCGTTTTTCAGCGGGTTGCGCTAAGAGGATGAGGGAAAATTGGAAACACATTAGCAACACCTGATGGCCTTGAACTCATACAGAGGGGCTAAGAATTTAATCATTCAGCAGGATTACCATCCCAGTTCGTGAACGATGGAAGGGGAGAGACAAAATCGTCGCACTGTGACAGCATGAAGAGAGATATTTGCTTTTGTGAACATTTCCTGTCCTACCAAACTGATTATTGGGAGAAGATAAAAGCCTTTCGCCTGCTGCATCGCCCAGCTACACATATTGCTCTCATCTCTGTAGCAAAACAGTTTTAGTTATGATAAATTGATTTCCTTCCCTCTTGTTTTGACATTAAAATCTAAAAGCAGACAGTGGAATAAGATATGATGTTTTGTTTTTGCTGCCTCTTTCCCAGGAGTCACCCCAGTGGAAACTACTTACGAGCTAGATGCTGTGTTGGCTGGTCAGTTGGAGCCCTGCAATATTGGACGGGAAATACTTTAGATTTATTTCATGCCACTCTCATGTTTTCCAATCTAGTGCTTCTTGAGTGTTCCAGCTCTCACGTATAGAGGGGTTGAAAATAGCAGAGAGCACATCTCCGGATGAAAGGTGCCTCAAGGGTGGCTATCAGGACTGAGGAAACACAAAGTAAGCACCTCACTCACATGCACACTCCAGCCCTCGGAGTCTTTGGGAGTGATAAGAGCTGACAGTGGTTTGTGTGCAATGGTTCTGTGTTTGTAATCCACAGCTACTGGGCAGCCGTCTTTACAAAACCTCCAGCATGCGCCACCGACAACATGAGCCAAAAGATCCTCCTGAATCACGGAGCGAGTACATTCTTCGTCTAAATCAAGACACGGGGGACAGTGGGCTGTAAGAAACAGACACGCAGGCCTCCAAAATGTTGCAACAGCATATTTTGTCAGCGCCGAATGCCATTGGAAAAGCTGTAAAGAATCAATGATACCAGCTAAAAATATATTCAAGGAAATATTAAGTGCCTGAGCAAGGTACTTACATCTTAACAGGCATGTATAATTAATAATATGTTAGACACTAAACAATTCTTAATGATTTCAAAGTGCTGACCAGTAAAATTGCATGCATTTAAGACTGTCAGATGAAGGTCTCGGCACTGTAATTTTGAATGGTTACACTTATGCACTTTCGCCTCTCCTCCGTGGGATGCATCCATGTAATGGGTCACCGTATACATAAATTATGAGATAGCTTTCCCTTTTAGATCACATGCAAATCACTGAAAGCAAAGTAGATAACTTAATTCATGAAATGCTCACAGTCTGGAATATTCTCTATTGCGCCGCAAAAGTTAGGAAAATTTGCTTTTGAACATCATACTTTCATATTGTTAAAATGTTCACCTCTTTTCCTTGTGTTTCATTGGGGGCACTCATGAGTGTGTGGTTTGTACTGCAGTGACGATGAAAAATCATATCAATTAATGACACATCACTGTCATTAATTCCTATATGCAAATTCCACTTACAATACCCATGATTTCAAATAGCTTGAAATGATAAATTCATCCCTATAATTATGGTGATGATTCAAGTCAATGAGCAAACAAATTTCATTAATGGATTAGAAGCTAAAAATGGTCCGTTATCCTGCACTTAGAGGGAGGGGATTAGCCAGCAACCATATTAGGGTTATCTTCATATGCAAATTAAAATGATTAGCAATCACTGGTTCCCCTGAAAGCAACAGCGGCAAATAAAGAAAGTTACTGAGGTCGAAACAATAATGTTAACTATTTTAGAGAAATCAGCTATGTTTTTAACTACAGTCAATCAAACGCTAATGTTAGTATTCCTGCTGATTTAGAACTTGTTAGGGGAATGTGAACAAAAGGGAGCAAAGCTTGAACATCCCCCTTCTGTGAATCCCATATAAGGAACTGCAGTGATGAACTGCTCTCTACTACAGTGGCTGTGAGACACTGGGTATTTGTGGTACAGCTGATTAGTGCCATGCACCTTTCTATTGGCATTATATTGGCTCCACAATGGCCTTTGAATCCTGCTGCCTGAGCTCGTATTTAAGGATCCCTGCCTGCAGCCGCTGCCCCTCTGCCTGGCGGCGGCTGCGGCTGCCCTTAGCATCAGAATGCAATACTTCCTCCTCCGTGGAGCTAGGCACCTGATAGCCCTTATCTCATCTCCAGCAGCCGTTGGACTGGGGGCAGACTGTACCCTCCTGGTCTCTGCAGCTCTCTAACAACGCCTCCTCTCTGGGTGAATGGTCTCTGAGGGCTCAATTTAGACTGTGGATGGTCACCCCTGCCTTAGATTAATGTTCGAGCGCTGGGCCAATTCAGAGGGATTTGCTCTGGCATGTTCAGCAGGCTGTGTTAAAGGTCTTGGAGAAACAAACTCTGACACGCATGTAATGGTTATACAACTGGGCTCTCTTGCATGAGCAGACCAGTGGTCACCGGCTTGACGGATACGTTCTTCTCTCCCCTTTTTCTCCCCTTTGATAACGCTTCAATATTCAATATTGGACTCCCGGTTGTCCAGAGATCTAGCTTGTTCAAATATCCCTCCTCCTTCAAATTGGATGTGTGGACCGACCATGTTGTTAATCTCAAATTCATGAAGAAAAGCGTGAACAAAACCGTAATCCCTGGCATCATTACAAAAACATCATGGCACAAATTATCGGCAGTATTTGGCCATGGTGAAAGTTTTTCTAATCTCCAGGGGTCCACAAAGTGCTCTGACTGACTGAGCATGAGTAGAAAAACACACACCCCGGGAGGGCTCACATTGACAACTTGTCAAAGTTTCTTAGTGCAGCCAGCTTGTGGCTGGCTGATCTGATGCAAACACCTCTACCTTATCGTCCACCTTCTGCTGTGAGGAACCACTACAGCGTGGAGAAAAGATTTCTCCTGCCACAGATGACTGAAAAGGATCAAGCAAAATAGGGGAAGACACATCGCAAATATGAAATCAAACAACAAAAGACCTTAACGAGTGCTTGCAATATCTTATTTTTTTGTGGGATTTCATTTTTCCGTGAACAGGCCATATTGAGTTTCAGTCAATTCTTTTACATTTGAATAGAGGGAAATGGTGATTTTTGGGAATAAACCCTATTGACCCGACATAAGAAATGGCACATACACTTTTTGAGTAGTGACAAAAAAGTACTGTATCTACCAAACACATTTATTAAAAATGAAGGGCAATAAAGAGCAAACCAAACCAAAACTCTTGGACCTTTAGGGATCTAAATGTAATTCAGGGTGCTTTCACTAGTTAATTGGATATATCCCTGGTGAAGTCAAAGTAAAAGTCATAAAGCCACATCAGAATTGCACGTTGAATATTTTGTCCCTTACCATATATCCAAGTGTAACATGCCTGTTTGATAGACAAAACTGAAATGACTGATGCTCTCACGTTCTAAAATCCTATTACTGCGAAAGCCTCTTATAATTGAGTTAGACATTTCACAGTCCAACACTAATCATGCACTGCGTACATGTTCAAAGTCAGTTTCTATGTCAGACAGTGTCTAATCCCTGCTTTTAATGTATCTGATCCAACGGTCCCCTTCATTAGGGTGCCTATAGGTTCCTCTTCGCCTCTGTGCTGTAATGAAAGGAAAACGTATGAAATAGGGGTGGAGAGTGTTTGCTCTAGAGAGAAACAGCAAAGTTTTGTTCCCTCTCTTTAGACTGTGTCCTTATTAGGGCTTTTCTCTCCAAAGGAAGGTCAGAGCTTCTACCAACTTTCAGCGTTATTAGCCGTGGGCTTGTCCTCGGGCGCTAAATGGCTCTCAGGCAGCATCACGGAATGCTACCTCTTTTTTTCATGTTTTGCATTAGAGCTTTTCTCCCTCTCAGCTCATCTTACTCTCTGTTGCTTTTTGAATTGAAGTTTTCCTGCAGCTCACCTCCTCCCTCCACCCAAGCAGCAGTATGGCTTCTCCAATCCTCATTAGATTCTCCCTGGATAACCTGAGAAAAAGAGCTCCTCTGTCTTTTCCTCCTCACCATCGTAGCCTCTGCCACCCCAACCACAGGATTCATCTGTTGGCGACGGGCGACCTTTGACACTGGCGCCTCGCAGGCAGGATTACCATTGAGTCCGGCTCAGGCTTTGTTCCTGGTAGCCGAGGGAGCAGAGAGGGTCTTTAATGAAATTCAAACTTTGGGCATGAGGAGCCATAGACATCTGAGGACCTTACTTCCCCTCACCTCAGTTGCAACGTGTGGAGATCAAAAAACCTTGAGCCAAGCTGCATAGAGGAATGTTGCTCCAGTCTGTGAATGCACAATGATGATGAGAAACAATGGGAGGCTTAGGTGAGAATCAAGGGTTTTTGAAGGACTCAAATATTCTTGCAAGTGCTGTCAATTGCTTTTCAAATTTTCTCTTAGTGATGGCAAGCAAGTAGAAAAAAAATTAACAGTCTTTTTAGACAGTAAAAAAAAGTCCAAATAAAATAAGTAATTGGACGTAAAAATGAGTTTAAATCTCTCATTTTCCTTTAGTTCTCTGGTAAATGTACCAAACCTGCCGAGGGCACAGGGTTTATCAGTCTGTCAGGCTCATCTGTGAAGCCATCCATCTTCTCACTTGAGGTGCAGAGCCATAATAATTCCATGTTGCCTTGGCTTTTCCAGATTGTGTCAAAGAATTTAAAGTGTTTTCATTTCCACGCGCGTCATCTATGTGCAACACTGTGAGTGCAGGCTTAACTCAACACGCTCACGTCACGCGTGGGCCAGCTTAGTGTGCAGTGTAAAGGAAAATCACATCTCAAACTGGTGCGATTGCCCCAATCAGCAGGTATTATTTACATTGGCTATGTTCTTCTTCCTATTACGGAAGCATTAAAAGGCACGTGGCACTAAAAGAGTACACCGTAATGAATTATTTCTAATGATAGCTAATATATTTATGTAGCAACATTTAAGCGTGTGCTGTTTGTCACTGATATGCCGCTAAAGACTCTCTCTAGTTACATATAATCAAATTAAATTCCTTTTTCATCGTATACCCTGAACATCTACAATTAGAGTATGCAATTCAATCCCTGCAGCTCGCCTAGGCTTTAACTGAAAGACCTGTGTGGAATGTTAGATAATATTTTTCTATTGGATTGTCGTTGGAAACTGTACGGATAAAAAAAAACCTTGCCATGGCAACAGCTTTTGGGATTATGGCGCCTGCTGCACTGAGATCTGTCAAGGGGTTTCAGAGAGCTGGGCATCCGTAAATGTGAAATTCACAAATTTGAAAAAAATTGGTGAGCCAAAAATGTAAATAATCAAATAACTGTTTGACGTTCAGTAAATCTTACATACACACATCTGCCATGACGACAGCGTTGTAGATTCAGTTCCATCAAAAGGAAATCTAACATTAATTTGACAGTAGATCAGAATTGCCTGGTTTGCAACTGACGTACTGTATACAAGAGAAGGTTTGCTTGGGAAAAACACATTGTAAATCGCTCCTTCCATTTTCTGCAGCCCACACGTCAGAAAAGTGTTAATTTAGAAGAAGAGAGAAATGAAACAAGATAAGCTTTTCCAAACACTATCTTGAAATAATTCTCCAAAATCAAAAACAAGAAAGAAAGGAAAGAAATGAAACAAAAAATCTGGTCTCATCCATCACCAGAGAGAAGGGGCTCCATAGCTTTAAGCCCTGCTCTGGTTTTGTCATTGACGAAAAATGGCTTTCCGTAGAAAAATGAGCCAAATCACAGGCACGCACACACCCCGGTCCTGTATTGATTTTTATGGCGGATGGTGGGGCTGGTGGGGCTGGCGGGTAGTGGAGGCAATGCTCTCAGAGCAGATGTCTAATGGTGTTTAGAGACTCTCCACTTTATCAAGCCAGGCCAGCACTGACAGTTAGATGCTGGAGGGCAATTAAAATTAAAGCCTGCCTGATTAGAATATCATATTCATCTGGATGGTAATTACTATGTCTGGCTCCGTATAAATAATTAATTATGCAAAACCCATGCAGCTGCCACTGGCTAGAGTTAACTGACTTTCTGTCAACGTCTCACAGTTCTAGAAAGGATAAAGAGATTTGGGAAATAAGCTCTTTAGCCGCTATCTGGAAGCCCGCTGGGGTGTGCATGCAGCGCCCATTGAAACAGTGGCAGCCTGCCCTCCGTGTGCAGGTGGCTTCACCAGCACGTTATGGGGTTTCCTTTTGAAGATGCATTTAGTTTAAAAAGAAAACACTCTCTTTGAGGACGTCCTCCTTCTCGTCCCGTCTGACTCCTTCCTGAGCTCGCACTCGTCTCTCGTCTCGATTGGTGACATAGTCTTTCTGTCTGTCATTTATTTTTTGGAGAAATAAAAAAAAGCGAAGGTGGTTCAGTGTTCACCACAACATTAAGTGGAGACGCAGTAATTAGTCTGCATTGGTAATTAGTCCACATTTCCTGCCCCTTGTGGAAATCCATTGATGTTTGATGGCATCATGTCTGTCTATGTATAGTGACACAAAGCTGCTCGTTAAATCATGTGTATTCTTTATTTCTGTATATAACAGGTGATTACTGATTGAGCTGTGTTTTTGTATTTCAGCGTACATTTTACAGTGAATATTTTTGAATGTTGTTTACGAAGAGAAAAAAATCTTTTCATTGAATCAAGGATCTTTTTAACGTTGTTTAACTATTAGATTTAGTTACGAGTGTACAAGGTGCACCCTGCAAAAAAAGAAGACTTGCACACTGGACCACCATTATGCAGTACAGTGCTATTAAACTGTACTGCTTTATTCTGAAAAGATTTATATCCATGACGGTACCCTAAACATTATAAGCGCACAATACAATTTCAACAGCACTCAAAACTACGCTCTTCAAAATGACAACACCACCTAAACTGGTTTCAAATAAAATGGATGTATAACCTTCATGAAAGAATGGTCAGATTTATTGCAGGCTGTTGTATTAAACTGTGTTTGTTATAGGAATGTGACATAAACATAAATAAGAGACGACAGCCACAGGTAAAGCACATTACGTCCAAAGCATTCTTTCCTTATTAAAATTTCTAATCACGCAAATACAAACAATTAACAAATGTTTTAGTAAGTGAAGCTGAAATCATGTTCTTGGTGTACACTTCATTACTGTGACCTTCTCCAAAGACATCCATAGCTCACAAATTAGCTTCATGCTGTTGGGGACGTTAATATGGTAATCAAATGCAGAAGGTTATATAAGCAGTGAAGGTTATCCCATTTCATGTGGGAGAATGTGGAAAAGGAAATTGAAAACAGAGCGAGAAGACCTCAGGATCACTTTGCGTATTTATCATCCTAAACATGTCTCCTTTGTTACTCGTTCACATTCTGTCTCATAGGATTTAACCAAAGCTAATTGTAACATCATGCAAAAGGAGCGATGCTGACGAGCTGAAAAAGTTTAGAAGCAGAGAAGCACACCATGGTGCATAAATCATGTGATAAACATGTGAGTGCTCATGAACTCTACTTTCCAGTTTTACCACAACCCAAACGCATTGGCTGGGAGTCTGCACAGCATTACCTCTGAAACCACAATTGCTGCTTAGAGACCAAGTTTTCCTCCCCGTCTGTAAAATATAATCTCAAATAAAGCAGCTGTGGATAAACATTAACAATGTATTTGACTATTTCCAGAGAAGATGCTAGAATGAAATCACACTAAATTCGGATAAGAAAGCATTTTAATGCTGCGAGACACTGTTCCTGTGTTCTGTTTAACGTTACCATTGATTTTAAGGTTCCAATGACCACCGGGATAAGGCGGCTAATTATGTTCGCCTATGTTTTACTTGATGTATGCATGTTTTCCCTCTTAGCCTCAAGGAGTCTGTGGTGAGAGATGACTTGCTACATGCTTTCTTTGATAATCTTTTCACAGTGGGAGGTTTGGTGATTATGGAGATCTCAGGGCTGAAGCTGTGGGATATAAGCTCCAAATAAGCATTATCCTGCCACTGTAGAATTGGCTTGAAGACAATGCCCAAGTGGTTTGCAAATATAAGGTTCAGATTGGAAGTGATACAATGTAACAATGTACCTCAGTTCTTCATTTCATTCCATGGTTTATAAAAGTTTGGTTCGCACAGTGGTTCGCAGAGTTTATCGCTTATCGACTTGAGTATAACATAAGACAACACAAGCAGATGAAGACAACATCTTTACTAATTTGACAAGACATAAAAACAGTGATTTGACAACATGCAAACGCATTTAGAAAAGGTTTGCACACAGAGAAGCTCAAAACACTAACAATGAGGATTGATGACACACATGAATAACTTTATTAGAATCAAATGGCACCAACAAGTGTTGGGTGTCCCAACACCCACCTTTTTATAATGTATATCCAGCTTATTTGCCTCCGGTGGGTCTATGTGCAGGTGTTTTCATAATTTGCTGTGCATTAGTGCTACCGTAGATTTAGTTTGGCAGCAAACTCACAAGCTATAGGATGAATGGCTAAATGAATAAATGAAGGATGGGGATACAGAACTGCCTGATATTCACACGTTATCATTTTAGCCAAGCTTATTTCGCCACAAGTACTGTTGATTTAACAGACGTTTACGGAAAATCTGCAAATCACTCAACAATCAACTACCATCAATATTGTCTCTCCTCTTCTCTCAATTCTAATGTGAAACAGCCTCAAGACGGCGGGCCGCGGCTCCATCATAGCCTCAGCAAGCACTTCTGGAGAGGCACCTGGCGTTGCTGGCACGCTGGACCACACCACGGGGAAGGAGGGTGAGTTTTGGCTCAGGCTCTGAGCTTCTGTCTGCAAGGTCACAGCTGCCTCATTGGTGGGTCCCACTGCCTCGTCTGGCACAGAGGCCGTTTGTGTCCCCCACTGGCATCCTGCAGGAGGCAAAGCAGCCCAACTTCCTCGTGGTGGCAGTTTCAGACAACGCGTTAGCACGTGTCATCCACCCAGCACCGAGTCGTACCGGGGACGGGGCCGCTCGCCGCAAGTAGGGGGAAAAGGATTACAAGCAAAGGGTGAGGATCTGGACTCGCAGCGTGGAGATGTATCCTACACATCCAGCTAGACGGACACACTGAAGAACAGGATTCTGTTTATTCAGTCGGGGAGTTTGTAGAACGGTGGATTTAAATCTTTCAGACACCCACCGGAAAAAGAGAAATAGCCTTCCACCAAAACCGACACAACAGCCGCTGATAATAAGTCGTGTCGCTGGGCCAGAAAAAGATGAATGACAGTTATGTGAGCAGAGTATAAATGAAGTTCCCAATACTTCTCATTCAGTATCACCGCTATCTTTGGGCTCGGCCACGGCACCTGCTGTGGGCAGATATCGACTGGAGGAAAGGGGTGGGTTGGCGGTAGAGAGGTGGGGGGGTTAGGTGCTGGTGTAGCGTGGCAACCGTCCACAGAGAACTTTTCCCATTCCTTTGACTAGATGTTGAAAGGCACGATTCCAGCTGGGGTGGGGTGTGCATTGAGGGTGTGCGTTGAGTGCACTGGGAGGGCGTTTGAAGACTCAGGAAGAAAAGCGCAGGGAAAATAAATCAAGACTGTTTCATGTAAGATATGAGATTTGCATTGAGCCTTTTTAAATGAGCCCCTTTATGTTTGAAAATGACTGACAGTCATAATAGCTGGCCGACTAGCAGGAAAAGGAGAATGGAAACGGGAAATGAGCCAACTCTGGTTTCCTCGCAAAACACACAGCCGCCCAAATAAAGCAAAAAAAAAGCATCATCGGACCAGTTGATTTCAGTTAAGCACAGCTCACAATGTGGAAAAGACGAAGAACTCTTTCTTTATATAATTGTTACATATACAGAGTAAATGAAAAAAGACAGGAATCTGTTTTGGTTTCCCTAAGTGAACCTCCCTACTAACAAGATCGTAAATTAGCCACAAGGACAAGGAGATCGAGACAGAGGAAAAGGAGGAGGGTAACTGGTGCTTGTTGGAGGGAAGAAAAATACTACTGGACCACATAGGTTAATGGGTAGACTCAAGATATATGAGCATTCCTTTCATTCGGCTACATTTTTTAAATCGCAGCCATATTCTCTCTTGTGGTGTCCGCTGATGAGTAGATGTGTGGAAAAACCCATCAACGTGCCCGTTGATGTGGTTGTGATTGTGTGTCCGTGCTCACACATCTTTCCACCGCATCAAACAGCCACGCACGACTTAAAAACTTTGACGCAGTACAGTCACCAGACTGTGACCACTTCCACCGAGGCGGAGCCCTGGTTTGTACGGGTGTTTCACTCGTCTGGTGTTCATTCCAATTACTGCAGCACCAACAGGTTTGAGGTAATAAGAGGAACCGTGCATGTGCAAAGCGCCTACGTTGTAATTTGATGCACCCCCGAGTGGACGTGTTGTTGGCAACATCCTCCTGCCGTAAGCGTCAGATCGGTTTGATACAAAAGGAACGTTTCATTTCAAGTTGCAGAACTGGCAACATGTAACCGCCACAATAAATTGCGTGTCATCACCAAACCCTGTGAGGTGTGGCAGGAAAAATGAAGGAGGAACAGGCCTGCTAATTGAGGCGGTCACGCTTCCTGGTTTCCATTAGGGTAATTGGCATTTTCTATTTAGAACATACATATTTTGTGCAAAAATGAGCAACTGAGCCGAAAATGACGTATGAAAGCTTTATAACGTGCCACAGCCAACAGCTACAAGCCATTAGCTCAAGACAGCCTTTGACATGTTTCCCAACTCTTTCAACTGATTATCAGCAAGACCAAGGCCTTGACATACACTTTACATGCACAGTAGAAAGAAACGTGGATTACAAAGGTTTTACAATTAATAGACCAGACTTGTATGGAGTATGATGCAAAAGTTGGGCCGATGGAAAATCTACAAAAAACCTGGTGAAAGAATCTTGAGTCAATGACGTAATTTGGCAGAATGAAATAATAATGACTGATGGATCTTTTCGGTTTCCAGCGATGAGTTGTGATATATTCTCAATAATTAGGCAATATCAGTGCAGGCTAGGAATACTAATGAAGATATTATTATGGTTATTCAACATCTTATGAAAACGTGGCAATACAGGCTTACAGAAACACTTTGGTAATATCAATGTAATACATTCTCCTCACCACAGATGCAACTTACTGGGCTGGGAATTTTAAGCATGACAAACAATTAAAGTGCGCTAACCACCAGCTACTCAGAAAAAGAGTTAGAATGAAATGGGTTTTCTTAAGGCTCGTCTGCTCGAACACATCAACCAGCTGAAACTACGGGGGTTTACATCGACGCACACACCCAAACAAAATGAAAGTGGCACACGCATATTGCCAAATATGATCTTATCATAAGCACAACTGCAGACACGCAGTGCCGGGACCTTGCTATTGTGTACCTGCTGACTTGAATTTCCAAATGGAATGGAGCCATCACAATTCATTTTATTAGTTACAAATGGGTCAGAAAGCCCAAACTCTGACTTCAATCGCAATACCCAGGAGATGAAATTCAAAACTAAGAATCCGGCCTTACATTTTCATCTTGATGTAAGGCACGAGGCTAGGTAAGTCGTTCCTTAAAACTAGAGTTACGCAAGTCTTTGTTTTTATTTCATTCATTTTCAAGACAGTAGTGCCATCTTGAACCTGCTGTTGTATCAATCTATTTTTTGAATATCTACGGTATTTCTGTTTAAAGTCTTTGAAACACCTTTTTTGCTGCTGCCAATTGCAGTGACCTGGCACACTCCGGAGCGTCTTGGCTCAGTCCTGCATTCCTTTGAACACTGGGTGGAGATCGCCTATCAGCAGTCACCTGATGTTGCCGGTCTAATGGTTGGGATGACCCTGTGGAAACGGGTGTGGTGCCACCCTGGATCTTTCCCATCTGCCGTGTGCAGGGTGCAGAGAAATTTCTAGTGGTGTCCTTGAAAGGAAATGGGATAAAACAAGCGCTGTAACCAGAGGATAGCCGAAAACAGACGGATTAAGGCATGCAAGCCAAGGATAAACGTTTTAAAAAGAGAGGTCAAAATTTGAAATCAAGACCATTTATTGCCATTCTGATATAACAAATGCGGGTGGCCATGCATCAGCCGAAGAACACTGAATAAGGTCCAGCACTCATCTTTGTCTAGATTCATTTTGGATTCTTGTAAAATGGTTCCGATTAACATGCTGAGATTCTCTGTGTGTGTGCATTTTTCGACCATTAGCACCCGCTTCAAAACAATGTGAGCCTGATGATGGAGAAACTTGCATATCTGTCAGTATCAGTCCGTCTCCCTCGTGTTCTACATGTGAGCGTGCACTCAGCTGAAGGTTGCGTCCCGCTGAGAGACAGCACAGGGTTGTTTTCGTTGTCTGTCAAATATCAAGTTGATGACAAAACACATGAAGCCTGACACATGGATTAATATAATTATATAGTAATATTATCAATACATATATTTGTTGGACTAAATCCAATAAAAACAAGAATATATTTTTATACATATATTTTGAATGTATATATGTGACATTTTATTATTTGTCAATTTATTGAAAAAAACAGCATTCAACAAAGAGGATAACGACCCAAAAAAACAAGAATCAAGATTCTACAATTTCTAAAGGACCCAAACTACAAAGTGCTATAAGTAAGTGCTAATACAATTAATAAATAAGTTCCCTGGATTTAAATGACAGTTTGTTTGTTACTCATAAAACCATTGCAGATGTTATTTATCGGGGTGACAGTACGAACATTTCTTTTTTTTAACACTGTGACTGTGACTAAAAAGCTATTTCGTTTTTTGCACTATGGTGAAGGAAATGTAGAAAGAAGGGTCATCTGCATGTAATGACATGTTGGTCGGCTACAAGAACCAGTGAATCAAAAATGGCATCACCCACTTACGAGATATTGAAAAGCAGGCCTCGTGCTGTAATTGTTTAAATAATTTTGGCAGGCTTCAGGCCTTCTTCAAGCAACCGGTCCTTCCCTGACTAAGTCTCTCATTGTGCTGGTTGGGCATAATATTCTTTTCTGTTCCTTCCTCACATGTGGAGGCAGCTATCTGAAGCGTCCATGCCGGTGGATTTTCCCACTAACCACCAATCCTTTTGCAACAGTTGAGAGGATGAGAGCGCCCGTTGGATCACTTCCAGGCCCTGCTGGTGCCTCTTCTTCTGCACCCCTTCCAGAGCGGCTCCAGGCCGGCCCCCCCCCCCCCCCCCCCCCCCCATATCCTCGTCCACTGTGTTCCATCTCCTGGTCCAGGGACGCAGTGTTCTGAAGCCTTTTGCAAGGCTGAAGGGGCGAAACTGTAGGCCCAGATGGTTTTCCTTTATATCAGTCCGTCTGTCTGTCTGTCTGTCTTTGCATCTGCTTTATGCTCCAAACATTAGCATGCACCTGTCGGGAAAGCGCAGGTGGAAGATTTTCTAGCAGAGGTGGGTAGGGGGAAGTGATGCCACACGCAGTTATGCAGTTGGACACCGGCAATTATCGCATGTGCATGTATGCAAATACTAACATTTAGTCATGTTTAACCATAAAAAACACATGTTGCTAAGATATAGAAAAACACTCCCACACACATCCTGTAGACACGCAGAACACACTGACTGTATCTGGTGTTTCACACACTCCCACCCACACAAGTTATCCTCAACACCCACATCTGATCTGTGTGAGGTCTGTCTCCATTCACTGGTTTAGACTTGGGCCCCGGAACGCTGCACACACATGCTAATGCCTGAAAAAAACAAAACAAAGGCAATGATGAGGAAACGGTGCTCTCTTTAAGCCATGTGCAATCAGCCTGCAGGGGTTTAGTTTAAACAATGCCTAATCAGACAAAATAACTGAGGGGGGCACGGGGAGAGTGAGAAATGGAGGGACTGGGAGATGGAGAGTGGAGAGGGTGGCGTGAGGGCCCACATTAGACAGATGATTGGACAAAGAGTCATTTGCTGTTGACTGGTTTTCTTAACATTATTAATAAGTGGGACAGGTGAGAAACCTCTGAAAGCCATTCTGCTGATAAACTATGTAAATATCTCCAGGAGCACCATCGCACTACTAAAAACACGGTGCTGCATGTGAAATTAGCACCAGAGGCTGTAAAAATAAATTTCAGGAAAAGAACTTGCACAAAGAGGACCATATCAGGTAAATATTATGAAAAAAGGATCTTAATGGTCAATAGACTTCAAATTTGCAAGGTATGCTGATGTATGTTTTGTTGGACAAACTCATTTTAAAGCTGATTTATATGCCGTTTTTTTTAGCTCAGACCTTAATGCCTCCACCAGTCACACTAGCAATGGACAGATTGGCTTCTAATGGTTATCCAATACTATGCAGCAGTACACCTGTGTGTTGTTTAATAAGGTGAACTGACCTTTCATCACGGTTATAAATCAATGACATTCTCCCACATGGAAGGACTGCATGCAAATGCATGTTATTATCTTCCCCCACGTAAACACACACACACACGCACAACAAAGGCTACAAATCTTGGAATTAATTCATACGTTTCCAAGGCCCCACGTTCATACATTTTCTTCTTGTCTTTTGTACGTACTCTCTCACAAACAAAGTGCCTTGAACTCGCTGGGATGTGATGAAATCAAAATAAATTCATCTTTGGTTGCTTCAGTGCAGTTTGGTTTGAAAGGGCCCATGAAATTACCTTGGTAAAAGGCGAAGGGTGAAGCAGAAATATATTGTGTTTGATTGCAGGTAAATAGTAGATGTTTGTGTTCGGAGCTTTTGAAAGAACCTGCTCGCCTTTTCATTCTGTGATTCAAATTCTGCTGCCAAGGCATAATGGCCGAGGAACAGCTCCGTAATGAAGGCATTACCAGCAGCAGAATAGAGTAACAACAGTTATGTCCAGATTCCACTCATTTACCTCCCACATAATACTTCACCTCACCCACAGCAGCGGCAATAACGGCAAAATCACAGCTAATGCCGTCTCATCTGTCAGAGGAAACAATATAAAAACAATGTATTTCTTATTACTCCGTCTCGCTTGCTCCCGCTCTCCTTCTCTCTGCTTGATAACTATGAGTACAACCCTAAAGCACAACAGAGTGCTTCCAGTGCCAACATTAAGTGGCAGAGCTTCTTCTCCTGCTGCTGTTCTTTCTCCAAATCGCAATTTGTTTTTGCATCATCGACACAAAAGAAAAAAAAGAAGCGATAAACACTCAGTGTTGCGCGCATAGACATACTTTTTCCTCATGGGCCCTGCCACGGGCACAGATGGAAAGGTCCACACACCGTTGTTTCTCATTGTGAGCGTGTGCGCGCACAGCGGTGGGTGCGGGGATTTGGGATGCGTTTCCTGCCTCTCTAATAAGCCACCGGCTTGATGCCACTGCTCTCCTGCATGGGAGGAGATAAGAACTGGCAGAGCAGTGGTGTGGGCTCCCATTGAAACCCAGTTTGCTACTAAGCCCCCCTCACGCCCCCCCCCCCCCCAGCGGAAACTCAAAAGTGCACACACGCCAACAACACCAACCATGTGCACCTCGCACGCGCACCTCGACACGGGCTACAAAGGCAGCCCGCCAATGAGGTAACGTTGTGATTACAGATGCAAGAGCGCAGACAGCGCGTTGGGAATACGAGGTGGAAGGAGGGAGCGGGAGAGAAGGGAGAGGGAGAAAATAACAAGTATTAAGTCCACTGAGACGGCATTAAAAAAGCACAATGCTCCGCTTGCTGTTCAAAAAGAGTGAGACTAGTGAACTGAAGAATCTCCAGTTTTTTTTTTCTTTTCTTGTTCAGCCTTTGAAAAATACCAAACCAGCAAGACTCATCCCACCCTCATTTTCTGTCTTTCCTTTTTTTAGATGAAAATATTTTTACATGCATCAGCAACAGTACGAATTACATTATTGAGGAGGAGTTTTGAATTTGTGGGGGCAAAGGGTTTTACCATTTGCATATCAAACCGTGTTTTTCAGGCCACGGGGGAGTTGAGTTCTTTTCTTTATTGTTTGAGATTAACCCCATGCAAATGCAGCAGATGCCAAACTCCAATAAATCAGCATTTAAGGGAGTCGTCTGTGGTCGAAATTGTTATGAAGGCCAATCCGAACCTCCCACACCCGGTAGTCAGTAATTGTGAAACTGTTGCATGTCCATCTGTGGAGTGTTTTGTAAAGGAAAGAGAGGAGTCAGGTTTTATTTTGTGAGGAAGGCTGAAGGGCCACTTGCTTTTGTAGAGAATTCTATCACCTCGTTAGCACATTTACCAGCGAATGACCATCAACTGTCAGCCATAAAAATCAGCTGCCGGAGGCGTGTCTGTCATTCAACTGGCTTTCCTCTCTGTCTGCATTCACTTGCAAATATTTTGGTAATAGACTTACAATCAAGCGGCTGACATGGCTGACAATGGTGACTGTGGATCCCTTCATCAACAAAAAGTGTGTTGATGCCTTCTTTTTACAGCAGGTGTTGTGAAAAGCCTGAATGTGCAAATCCTGATCCCGGCCCCTTATTCGCACTACAGAAATGAAATAAGGAAAATAATTTCAGCGTTAGTGTTGAATTCTCGGCTTCTGAAGCAAGCATGGTGGTGACATAATGAATAATGAAAGTCTTCACAAGGTTGGGTTACAAAGTGAGCTGTGATGCAGCAGGATCATGACGCCGTTTTCCACCACTGTGGAAGCCGGGGCTTTATCGATGGAGACAAATAATCTGTTATTTTCACAATTTGAGGTTATATGCATCAAGAACAGTTTCACTCTTTTTGTCATTTAATCCCACAGAAGAATGGCTCCATTTATAGAGAAGGAATTGGCCCAGAGGAAAAGTGAAAACTTGTTGCTAGCTACTTTAGCTATGGTGGAACAGATCTGGGCCCATTACAAACTACAGTAGTTACAGTGTTTTGCCACGTAGCTTTATGTTCTTCCAGATGGGCCTGTTGCAAAGTGCCAGAGGCATCCAGAGCAGTAAAGCTTGGCGGGAAGCTTTTAAATGCAGGACGCTCCGGTTTAATGCTTACATAGTAATTGTATTTTAGAGCATAGCTTGCACAGCTGAATAATTGTGATATGTAGGGAACTAATAAGGTAAAATGTTTTGTATTTTAGTTAATATTTTTGATACTCTGGCTAATTAGTCTTTTCTTAAGACCAAGTTGTCTGGATGTATGAAATAGCATCTGTGTAAAGATTTATATGCCTCTTTTGTACATTTACTGAACCTACGATACAACAAAATTTACCTGCATGTTATTGTCACAGATTTTGACTTGGCCAGTAACAAATGAGGATCTTATTTTAAAGTTTCAACTAGACATGAATAAATGTCTCATGCTGGAACAAGACGCCTAAAGAGGCTTGCTATAAATCTAGTTGAGCAAGTATGCATCGTACTGTATTTAAAGGGTAAAGTCAGATCAACTGAAATGGCGCCGTTTGAAGTGCCATATATACTGTAGAGGTTTTAAACTGTGTAACATATGTTAGCCTGTATACCCTGCACTGATGTCTTTGGCAGTAGGCTTTTTAAGGGCCTTACTGACAGTCTAAAGCGGGGAAAATCCCCCTCAGGAATTCCCCTAATACTAGAACCTGGAAGGGGGAGCCCAAGACTGAATGTACGCAGAGCACAAACAGTGGGATTGAGAGAAAGAGAGGAAATCACGTAGGGAAATCTATATAGGCTGCAAGAAGCTGGGGGGAAAATATCATTGGTTCTGAGGAATTAGTGATATAGACTATCTGTCAATATTTGCATGTCTCAAAACCAACCTGAGCATTAGTCTGTGGACAGAGCTGTCAGAGCGAGATTAAAGGGCTAAAAACAACTCCAAACTAACAGCAGTAGAAGGGAACATTACTATGACATTGCTTTTGAAATCAACATAATAAGACATATGTGAAGTAGTACGACACTGTCTGAAACCATCACAGGGTCCGTCTCTATGACGCTGAATGACTCAAGCTCTGTTACCCAACTGGCTTGATTGCTTAAAAAAGTGGAACGTGAATAAGACTGGAATAAGAAGACATGGCAGATTAGAGAGTAAGCAGAGAAGGGTTCTCGAATGTCAAAAAGACCTTAATGATTCAAGAATGTCATTGCATATGGCTTTTTAATTGAACGTCATTACATGTAGAAACCGTATCAACCAAATTGAGCATTATGGCATATGGGACCATCAAGTGAACAACGTGAGTTATATCTATTGAATGATGAAGCTTTTTAAGTTTTTATTGCAGCGCCTTAAAGCTGCATCAACGGGGCGACTTTGCAGAGTGCACATTTTATTTAAGCTACACATGAGCTAAAAGCAGTTTCAATCATACTTTTGAAACATCTTAACAAGGTCGACACGTGACTTCTCAGTCTTACTGCTTGAAGACTTGATTGTACTTCAAAGCGAATGTAACCGACACTGTCGGATCCTCACAAACCCTTGGACTTGTTAAACTTGGGCTTAACGATGCTGTAGGATACTAAAATGCAATGTTTTTGGTGCCAATGCAGAAAGATTCAGATATTTAAAAAATTGTCAGTATACACGTTGTCTGCATGTATGGAATTTAAATATTGCGAATGGGTTTTCCGTATATATGTGCCCTTTGCCGGTGCCCTCTCTGTAGTGTGTGGCAGCCAGTCCCAATACTGGCACGGCCCACTGCCAGGGAGAAAAGCAGGACTGAGCCAACTCCCTCTGCAGCTGTCAGACTCTCTGAAAAGTGGTCCTGGAAACCTTCAGAGGAATCCCGAAACACTTGACGGCAGCCCCGTGGCCGCCATTACACAAACACAGAGAAACAAGGACGCATTGTTATGGAGGTGCGGAGCAGAAATGTCCTTCTGCATAGAATGCTTAGGGCAAACGTATAATAGTGTGCTTGAACTCACAGATCCTCCCATTCATCAAGTGTGCCTTTATGCCTGCTGATGGAGCACATGGTTTACAACTCCAATACACTCACCTAAAGGATTATTAGGAACACCTGTTCAATTTCTCATTAATGCAATTATCTAATCAACCAATCACATGGCAGTTGCTTCAATGCATTTAGGGGTGCGATCCTGGTCAAGACAATCTCCTGAACTCCAAACTGAATGTCAGAATGGGAAAGAAAGGTGATTTAAGCAATTTTGAGCGTGGCATGGTTGTTGGTGCCAGACCGGCCGGTCTGAGTATTTCACAATCTGCTCAGTTACTGGGATTTTCATGCACAACCATTTCTAGGGTTTACAAAGATTGGTGTGAAGAGGGAAAAACATCCAGTATAAAGGTTGCTGAAAGAATAGAAATAGGAAAAGCTGAGAATTTAAAAATGCATTTTTTGTAGTAATATAAGATTTTGTACTAGTTATAGTTGTAATTGTGGTACTTGTGGTACTAGCAGTAGAAGTAGTAAGTACTAGTTTTACTAGTATTTGAAAGTCTCATCATCTCATCTCCAGCCGCTTATCCGGGGTCGGGTCGCGGTGGAAACAGCTCCAGCAGGGGGCCCCAGACTTCCTTTTCCCGGGCCACATCTACCAGGTCTGACTGGGGGATCCCCAGGCGTTCCCAGGCCAGTGCAGAGATATAATCTCTCCACCTGGTCCTGGGTCTTCCCCCGGGGCCTCTTTCCAGCTGGACGTGCCTGGAACACCTCCCAAGGGAGGCGTCCAGGGGGCATCCTTACCAGATGCCCAAACCACCTCAACTGGCTCCTTTCAACGCAAAGGAGCAGCGGCTCTACTCCGAGCTCCTCGCGAATGGCTGAGCTTCTCACCCTTCTATCTCTAAGGGAGACGCCAGCCACTCTCCTGAGAAAACCCATTTCGGGCGCTTATACCCGTGACATAGTTTTTTTCGGTCATGACCCATCCTTCATGACCATAGGTGAGGGTAGGAATGAAGATTGACCGGTAGATCGAGAGCTTTGCCTTTGGGCTCAGCTCTCTTTTCGTCACAACGGTGCTCCGATTCTCCGGCCAAGCTCACACTCCATCTTCCTCTCACTCGTGAACAAGCAAACTTGACAATGGTATTAGAACCGTATACAGGTGTGCAGTCATAGGTGAAGAGGGAGTAGAGGACTTAGCACACAGCCGTGTGGCACGCCGGTGTTCAGGATGAGGGTTGAGGAGGTGTGGTTCTTTACCGTAATACACTGGGGTCTGTTGGATAGGAAGTCCAGTATCCAGTTACAGAGGGAAGTGTTGATACCTAGGTGACTGAGTTTTGTGATTAGTTTGGAGGGGATGACTGTGTTGAAAGCTGAAGTGAAGTCTATGAACAGCATCCTCACATAGCTGTTGTTATTGTCCAGGTGAGAAAGGGCGGAGTGTAATGTCGTGGAGATGGCATCCTCCGTACTCCTGTTCTTGCGGTAGGCGAATTGGAAGGGGTCCAGTGTGGGTGGTAAGCAGGTTTTGAGGTGAGCCAGGACCAGCCTCTCGAAGCACTTCATGATGGTTGGAGTGAGTGCAACATTTAGGCTCACTGCGGTGGAGTGCTTTGGCACTGGCACGATGGAGGTGGTTTTAAAGCACGTGGGGACAGTAGCTTGGGCTGGTGACGGGTTGAATATGTCAGTCAGGCCCTCAGCTAGCTGCCCAGCACAGGCCCTGAGCACACGCGTCCGGGGACGCCATCGGGGCCAGCAGCCTTACGGGCATTAATCCTGCTCAGTGCAGCACACACGTCTGTGGAGGAGAGTTTGAGGGGCTGATGGTCTGAAGTGAGCACAGCCTTGATGGCAGCCTCCTGGTTGTCCCTGTCGAAGCGTGCATAAAAGCTGTTAAGCTCGTCAGGGAAGGAGGCATCATTGTTTTGGGGGGTGATGTTGGTGGGGATTGTAGCCTGTTATGGCGATGTGAAATTCCGTTACATTAGCACAGTAGAGGACCATGATTGGGAATTTTCAAGGAAAACCCGAGCACCGGGAGAAAACCGAAGATGTTACGTCAATAAGATGTCTTATTACGTAACATAATTTTTTTTTTAAACCCGAGCACCGGGAGAAAACCGAAGATGTTACGTCAATAAGATGTCTTATTATGTAACATTATTTTTTTTTTAAACCCGAGCACCGGGAGAAAACCGAAGATGTTACGTCAATAAGATGTCTTATTATGTAACATTTTTTTTTTTTAAAACCCGAGCACCGGGAGAAAACCGAAGATGTTACGTCAATAAGATGTCTTATTATGTAACACTATTTTTTTGAAAAACCCGAGCACCGGGAGAAAAACAAACGAGTTACCTCAGTAGAATGACTAATTATGTTACATTAGCACAGTAACGTACCATGTAACATTATATTTTAGGAAAACCCGAGCACCGGGAGAAAAACAAACAAATTACTTCAGTAGAATGACTACCTACTTAAGAAGGCCCCTTCACCTCCCTGCCTTCGACCCACACGCCACAGCGGAAGCAGTGGGCTGCTGTTTAGGCTTCGGGGGAGCAGTTTGGGTTTGGGTGTTCGGCTCGGGGTCATTGAGCGGCTTACGACGCTGCGCTAGCCGGCGCGCCCTCCGCTCGCGAACAGCGTCTAATTGTTCCTTGTAATCGATCAATTTTCTTGTACTGTCCGCGTTCTCTTCCGCCGCCACCTTAACAACCTCCTTCAGGGGCGCTTCTTCGGCAGCCGTTCTATCAATGTCCCGAAGTTCTTTCAGAAGGTCGTCCTTCTGTTGCTTGAGGGTGTTTTTCTCCCTTTCCAGGGCCTTTTGGGCCCGATTCAAGGTGTCCATTCCCCGAATGTTGGTCTCCGCTTTCTCAACCTGGCGCTGAAGGTTGGAGTTTTCAGCCTTAGCGTTTGTGATCTGCAACGTCATTGCCTTGATTTTCTTCTCATAAGGCTTTTCTTTTGAGAACTGCTTTTCAAGGGCCCGATGTTGCTTTTTTAGATCATCATTCTCTCTGACTGCAACTTTTATAGTAGCCTTCATTGCATTGATGTTTGCCTTAAAGGCATCCGGATCCGTGAGAGTGTTGGTTAGAGCGGAGGTCTTTTCTTTCCATTCAATGTTACTTTGCTGCAAGTTGTCAATTCTTTCTTTCACCCGGTCATACTCTACCTGCCAGCCTTTTTCCCTGAGCTTGTCAGAGGCCTCAGTGTGAGCCTTAATCAACAGTTGCTGCTGATCTTTCAGTTCCCTCTCCCGGGCTTGCAGTTCAACCATGTGGTTTGCAGAAGAATTTTTGGACGCAAGCTGTTCATGGAGGTCCTGGACTTGCAGTTTTAAAGAATTGTTTTTTCTCTCCAAACTGTCCATTTTGGGAATTTTTTTGTCCCGCTCGTCATGCAGGATCTTCACTTTTTGGATCAGAGGCTTGAGTTCCTGCTCTAGGTCCCTATTTACAATGAACAGGGCTAAATGTTTGGCTTTCATTTCCTCCATTTCTGCAGAGAGTGGTGGAATCTGTCTGTTTACGTCCTTTATCTTTTTGACCAGCTCATCATTCTGACATTGCAGAGCCTCGGACTGCGAGCGTACGGTTTCCACAGAAGTCCCCAAAGATGCCATAGTCCCCAGTTTTATTCTAAGCGTATCGACATGCTTTGAATGAACCTCGGACACTTGTTTAGCTTCATGCGATACTTTCATCAGTTCAATCTTTAGGACCCTAATTCTACGGTCATGCTCGTTATTCTCTTTTTCCATGAAATCAGTGTCTGCCTCCATTGTCTTTAAGACAGTCAGTCTTTTCTTCTGTTTTATCAGCTGTGCTTCCAGTATTTTATGTTCAGAGGACATTTCTTCGTTTAATGTCTTTTTCTCTTGGTAGATTTTCTCAAAGTATTGATGATTTTTAACCTCATCAATAAGTCTCTTCAACTCTTCCTGAAGGGTTTCACATTTTCTTCTTTCAACAGCTTGCTCCTTTTTTTGCTGTTCAAATTTGTCATTTTTGTCCTTTACAGATTCCCACCTTGAAACCCTTATTGCGCTCATATGAATTTTCAACCGAAGAGTCTTGAGAACATCGGAGATCTCCAGCAGGCTCATATCATCTGCACTGAAAGTTGACGTTGATGGTCTCTGTTGTAAAAAGGCGTTTGCTTCAGCCATTTCACCTTTTTGATTTAAATATTTGTTCGAATACATGTTTGTACACGATACAACTTAAAAACAGTTGTATTGTTCAAAAGATTATGGGCCAATGAACGGATTTACGATCCAGAACAGAGAATGTGTGTCTCCCTGAAGAATCCCAGCGAAGTTGTGACGTCATGGAATGTTTTTCTTATCAGGGCATCAAATCATGTGATCCTATGACGTCAACGGCTGGAGTGTATTGATGTTGCCTTGTGTGATGACCCGGATGCAGCCGGAGCTCACGTGACGTTACGCACGCACATACATACAAACAACCATTAATGTTTCATGTAATTTGTTTTCGTTTCAATTTTCATAGCATTTCATTTCATGCTCTCAATAGTTCTGTTCATATATTTATTTCGCAATCATACTCTGACACGGTTTACTTTTCATTAAAACATTTATTTGAGTTACAGTTACTGACTGGTTGAAGTGCACACCCTCTAGTTCGTGTTGCGCAGTATTCTCATTATTAAATATTTCGTTCTTTGAGTTTAAGTTACCGCTGTGTAGCTGAGGACTGGAGCGTCAAGTGACGATCGGCAGGTTCCGTTGGGGTTCGCGTGAATTGATGACCGGCGTGCCGCTTCAACTGAAACTTTAGTTCTGCTTGCCGCTACCAACCAACAGCCTAATTGTGGGGGGGAGTTGAATGGTTTGTGTTGGTATATTATTTTCTAATTTCTTGTTACATTTCTTAGATTCATCATTTATGTTCAAATATATACTTATTTTTAGTGTAGTTATGTAACTTGCCTCGTTATTGATTTTTGTTGTTGTATTGTGAAGTTTGTTGTTTTTGTCTTCCCTTATGTGTTAATGTGGACTAGTCCGTTTGTATAAATGTGTTGCTGATGTTAGACTTGGGAGGTCAGTTCAGTTTGTTTCTTTATGTACTCAATTGCTTGAGTGTCCTGTTTTGTATTTTTAGGAAATATTTCTATGACCCTCATTCCTTGGTTCCTCACACCTTGACAACAAGGAACTACATCTACATTAGTGTTAATTTTGGCAGCTAGTTTTATTTAGTCTTAGTCCTTCAGACAAAAATGCATGTTAGTTGTAGTCCCATTTAATCATTTTAATCCTTCTTAGTTTCATTCGATGACAACTAATTACATTTTAGTCTAGTTTTAGTCACATTTAATAGCCACATTAAACTACTTTTCTTCCTGTCTCAGGCCCAGACCCCCTGTGTTGTGTCTACAAATGCATAATAGTCCAGATTACAGTACTTAAATTGTCCATTAGATATCCTTCCTAGGACAGGTCTATAGCAGGGGTGGCAAACTTTTTGACTCGCAGGCCACAATGGGTTCTAAAATTTAACAGAGGGGCCAGGAACAAATGGATGAAGTGTTTGTGTGAGCTGATATAAATGACATGAAAAATCATTACATTAAAGGCTTTTAACAAGTAGCAAAGCATTTATTTGCAAGGATATTTAACCAATTTGCAAGGGTGTAAAGCTCGGCAGACTTGATAAGAACAAGGGACCTAAACGCAACACGCTGTTGTCTTTGTCTGTTTACTCGCAATACTTTTGGCATGGCCAACGGAAGCTTTATGGTCCTTTATTGTGGAATTGCATGTCCAAAAAAGAGACCCCTTAACGTCCTACAATCGGTGCAATACATTATTTTTTGGGCTGGATCATGAACCATCCATTCTCAACTGGACCCCCACTTTTTCACCAGATCTCAACCCAATAGAGCATCTTTGGGATGTGGTGGAACGGGAGCTTCTTGCCCTGGATGTGCATCCCACAAATCTCCATCAACTGCAAGATGCTATCCTATCAATATGGGCCAACATTTCTAAAGAATGCTTTCAGCACCTTGTTGAATCAATGCCACGTAGAATTAAGGCAGTTCTGAAGGCGAAAGGGGGTCAAACACAGTATTAGTATGGTGTTCCTAATACTCCTTTAGGTAAGTGTATATCCCCCATATATCACATCAAGATACAATACCTTTATACACTGCATTATTTTTAATAGTCTTAGTAAAAGTGTTTTATTCTTTTTATAGGTGGAGTGGGAAATCCACTATGCATCATTCCCTTCCCTTCCTGACACAGAATGCACACAGCTCCACGCTGAGTATAATGTTGTTAATAATGCATGTCATATAATATTCTTTCATTATTTGATGTAGACTGTTTCTTACAACGTATTATGAATAAATACATTAAAACACTGAACCTAATTTATGTCTGCTGTAGGAAATATCCCTTTTGGGTTTTGAAAAAAAAATCATAAAAATACATATGTACATATGCATCACTACATAATGTGGTTGACGTGGCATTGGTGAATATAATTATAACATGACGGCTATTATAATGAATTTGTTCATTTGCAATGATTCAGTGTTTTTGTACTGTGTAGTACAAAGTACACAGAAGAGACTGATTGCTAGGAAAATCTAGTTTAAAAATATGATGTGATGATACAAACGTCTCGCCTGCTGACCTGCCAGAAGAGACCAAGTGTAAAGTCTTGACTCATCAGTTTAGGCGAGACGAAATGCCAGAGAGCAATCAGGGTCCAGCAGCTCATAGACACCTCTGGGCCCCGTCTTGTGTCAAGGCACCCGTCACCTCGCCAGCCATTTCCTGCTGCAGTGTACACACACTTAATGCCCCAAACTCCCGTTCCTCCAATCCTCCCTGCATCCCTCCTTCACGGGGGCCCCATGGCCGTCATGCATAACAATGCTTTATGAGCGATGGAGGGGAGGGAACGAGGGATTGGGAGAAGTACAGAGGCAGGGAAGGCATGGAGGGAGGATTGGGCAGTGCAGTGAGGCCTGGGCAACAGTCGGAATCAATCAAGTCTGCAGGATTACTGCTCCACTGAGTTGTGATCAATAGATCCTGAACACTATCCCCTGCTAGGAGGGCTGACAGGGTAAATGAGGGTTCGAAAGCCGCGTCCCACCCACCTCCCTCTCATCCCAATCCGTTCTCTCCCCTGCTCTCTCTCTCTCTCTTCTCAGTCACCTCCCTTCCTTTGGTTAATTTTGAATAAGGAAAAGCAAAGAGGCAAAGATGCCGTTTTTGTTGCAAGACTTGTTCTTGGTCCAGCGATTTTTAACAATGCCGGAGGAGTGCTGCATATTCAGCTGAGAGGAACATCTAGCCTTTGCCCCGGGGCTTTGTACCTCCGGGTGCACTGCTTTCTTGTTTTTAACACGGTGGAGAAACTTTCTTTTTGTGTAATGATGGAAAAAAACAAAAAAAAACAAGCACGCCTGCTTGTTCTTCCACATCAGATTCTTCCAGCGTAAGATGTACCCAGGGGACACGCACAATGTTCAGCATTTCAACACCTGGAGACACATTTCAGAATGCAGAAAGAAAGAAACAGATGGACATCGATGACCAAACCAAGTCAGTTCTGAACATTGTTCCTTAAGATCTTGAGGATTTTTGCAAAGAGGCCTGAGATGATACAGGCATCTGATTTGATTAAACAGGTATTAACGGGACGTTTTCAGCACCAGCCTCCTCAGATTTCACCAACAACGGCTTAAAATGTATGTTGAGGGAGATCACCCCTCCTCCCCACGTCCCTGCTTGTGTACAAAACACATCCCTCTGCGCGACCAGCAGATGGCAGTCCTGTTATCCCGATCCCAGGGTGTGAGCTTGTGCGCCTCCAGGCTGAGTTCTGGACTGTTCAGGGTTTAACTATGTGTAAAAGTACCCCAGTTCTAAAATGCCTGGCAGCTAAGAGTAAGAGAGGGGGAGGAAAGTGGGGGTGGGGGTGGGGGGGGGGGGGGACCCAAATAACAGGTTCTTTGGCCCTGAGCCAAAAAAAACCTCACAAATGCCTGCACCCGCTGCAACTTAAACAATAAAGCCCACTAATATTCAGTTGATAGGTAATCTTTGTTGGCATGAACATTTAGTCGAATAACTGTTAGGGCCATCTAAATGATGTCATAGGCCTGTCATTGTCAGTAAATAATGTGGCTGTCTTTGACGAGCCATGTTGTAAATTATTCACCTTTTCACATCCGCCTTCCACAGTCGTAAAATCAGTAAGACACTTTTTTTTCCGCCCAAAGGGGAAAGAAGCGGGTATTTTTATGTTCAAAGTGCATATTTATTTTTGTTGCCAATGTTATTTTTTTTATTGAGAAAGGAAGTGAACCGTGTGTCTCTTATACAAACCGTGTGCAAAACACAAAACAATGACATGAATCACGTCTGTCAGCAAAAGCGTCTACACAAAAAAGGCATGAGAAGCCGAGCGGTTTCCGAGCCCCACGGGGCAGCATGCCGACCAGGGCCCACATGGGATAGAAGAGAAGAAAGCTTAACTTCGTTACTACAGTAATGAGTGGAGAAAAATAAAAAGAATTGTGGGAAGGAAGTGGCTGTGGCAGCAAAGCTCAGCTGCAAACTTGTGGCAGTAATACCTCTGGTCAGGTAATTAGTTACACATTAATACACAGAGATGATCTCATCTCCCCAATTAGGGAACGACAGGGCTTTGACTCCCGGGGAACCGGTTTTGCACTTTGTACTGAACAAACCTGTTGAACAAGCCTCGTCAAACTGTGAACTTTCACACTTAAAAATATCTAACTAGTTTATGTTCAATTGACTATTTTAGATTTTTAAGCCCAACATTCAGTTAAAGCCCATTGACACAAGTCGCAGGGACCAAAAAGAGAAATGAAATGGGGCAAACCACATAACAAACTAATGAATCTCTTCCGCTTGCCAGAACATATTTTCACTTGAAAAAGCCTTCTCTGGGAAAAACAATTACCCAGCCGGCAGCATAGGATGAGTGCAGCTGAATTAACTCAAACAAATGATCTAAGTAAAAATACTTGTGTGTATGTGTTTTCGTTTTTGAATCCAAGCCAATCCAATCCAAGTTTCTCTACAGGTGCTATCTTAACCGCAGACCCTTATGCACAAACCAGATTTTGCACAATCAGCAGTGTACCACAGTTGAATTGATGGGTTACGTGTGTAAAAGCGTGTAAAAAATGCAGCCTTAGAGAGAGACGCCAAATTTAATCCACATGTGCATTCCCTGTTCTTATGGATACATTGAACAGAGACAAACAGAAAGAAATGTTTTCTGTGTCCATTCATTTGTCCATTTTGTGTGCCTGGATCCGCTGGGCATGAGGCTCTTCCAGCAGTGGACTGTATGCCTGGATTCTTCTCATCAAAGACATGTGCACACAAGAGCTTATGGGGAAAAGCCTGAACCTTAGATAGAAATTGCCAATGAGTGCTGGTCTGCTATTAGCCGAGACTGCAATCCTGTACATGCGTTATTCACTCACAAAAACACCACCATTTGAACAGCTCACCACTTTATTATCCCAGCCCTGTCCTTATCAGGTCCAGCATATGACTCATGTGGGTTTGATACACTGAATGAAAGTCTCCAAAGAAGGTTCGCGATCAGCTCGGTACCTTCAATGACGACAGAGATGTAATGGCAATATGCTAATCAAATTTCTTTCCCCCTGTTTCCTCATGTCTGGCTGATTTGCAAACACAGTCATGCTGCACAGTTGCTGCGGCACAGTAGATAGGTATGATCTAAGGCGGCTTGATTGGAACATGGTGTACTGTACCCTCGGGACTCTGCAGGAACCATCTATAACTATACTTTAGTACAGAAATGCATGGGGCAGCTTGGCACCCAACGCACAGCGCCGTGGCAATCACTTACTCGTCGATGCTCTCTATCACACCACCATCACACCATCACGCACACACACACACACACACACACACACACACACACACACACACACACACACACACACACACACACACACACACACACACACACACACACACACACACACACACACAAGTGCCTGTTCAACATCACACAAAGGCATACACATGCAGAGCGTCCTCCCTGAGACCACACAGCCTCCATACCGAGATCCCTTTCATCTACCCCTATCGACTACTGTTATGTCCTGTGGCTTGATTGGACCACACCAGACAACATCCCACATCGTCTGTATTCCTTCCCTGCTCACGCCCCCCACCCCTCACCCCCCCTTCTCCCTCGCCCCTCTATTGCCTCCTTCCTTACCTCCTCCAGTGCCACACCAACACCCTTCTCATGTTTGCCTTTCATTAGCTTTCATCTCTCCAGCTTATTGAACTGCACCACTGGCAGCAGAGTGCAATGCTTTGATGGTGTGGCCGCTCCTCAACATAAATCCATATTTACCCCTCTTTATATAGTTCCACACTTACAAATCATGTGCAATGTGTGCCATTCTTAGGGTATAATGGGAGGCACTGTATATGTACACTTATACAGGGGTGTTCGCAGGGCCCCCGCGGTGCTTCAGGTAAGTGCCCTCCCATAAATACATCTTTTCTTTATACCTGCCCTTAGAAAGAAAGGCTAACGTGTGTTTATATATATCTATATCTGTTGCTCTCCCACTCTACGATGTACACACAGGCAGAAGAGCGTGAGCGAGAGAAATGTATGGGCCAGTGGGCAGGTATTTTAAGGGAAGCTCAATGGGGAATCTCAGCATATATTGATACACATAAATAGCATTGCTCATTCTGTTTGCTTTGGAGTTCTGCCTCCATCCTATCTCAGTCATCAATGTACACCACCTTCCCTGATAACCTACAGTACACACACACACACAAGCCTAGTGGATTTGGTTTTCCTATGGGGATGTGTGTTCGCAGGTGCTGCACTGTCCCTTCATAATGGAGGATAAAGCCCTCAGCAGCTTCTGCAACATGAATTTTTCAAAGCAACGCCACCGGTGTTCTCACAAGGCTGTGCACAAAATCCCTCACTCAGTGCTCTCTGCTGGTTAGATCTTTGATTCAATTTAAAGAATTTCATAAGGTGTGTCGTGTGAGGAAATATAACACGGATTAAAAAGCGTTACATCATCAGACATCCTAAGACAATTGTATTATTCATAAAATAGGTCATGTGAAAGGTTGAAAAGTACCTTGCATGGTCAATATAGGACAATATTAGTAAGTATTATACTGACTTTGGGTGGTTAGAGAAATCTTTGTTAATTTGCACTAATGAGTGCCAGTCGTTATGTGAACACTATATGAACATATGTAACTGGCGCGTACATCAAACATTGATTTTTCTCAACTTTGACATTGCATTATGAGGTCATTTGGATTAAGTATTTAAGGTGCAATGATATATATCTTTAAAACTGTTAAAACACAAGCAAACTACTCTACATAGTGGAACTATTTCAAACACATTTTTTTATTTTAATGCTCTTATCAACATGGAAAAGTGGAATGGCTTGCTTTATGCAAATAATTTATTTTACTGAAAAACCACATTGCCAAATAGTGCGGTACTAAATAAAATGATAAAGTGCACATTTCAGGTAAACAAGGACTCAGCTTATAGTGCAGTTAAACCATGGCTTAATATTTTCTTTTTTTCAAGTTTGCTGTGAACAATGCAGCCAGGCCCTTTTATTTTGGAAACAATGAACCGTAACAATAAAATGTAAGCCTACTACTTCTTTGCTTTCAGCCAGCTACTCAAACAGACAGGCCTGTTGACATTTATTTTTAATTTTTAAAGAAAACCTTAATCTCGCGCTAAACAATTGACGTCCTTAAAATGGGTTTGCATTAACATCGTTAATAACGCGTTTGACTGACAACACTAATTATTATCAAACATATCTGTGTAACTTGTTGAATGTGCAACCTCTCCTTTCCTCATTTTACTGCTCTGCTGCTCTGATCTACTCACGCACATGTGTAACCTACGGACAAAGCATCTTCAGCGTGCTTTGTTATGCTGAATGAATACTTTCTGCAGTACAGAATTATTTGAGAAATATTGGCTCAGTGTTACATCACCCTATGAAACATGGCAAGGCCGACAACATTTACTTTAACAAGATTTCACCATCAGCATCTTGTTAGAAACATGAAGGAAACATGAACAAAAATAGACTTTTCTAAGCGCCCCGTGGTCTTAATTCTTTTGCTTTGTGCGTCAAACCAGTCAACAACAGAGGACCCCCAGAAAATCAGTGCTTTTAAACATGATTAAAAAGAATTGCCACAAAGTCAGAACAAAAGTCTAATGCAAAAATGAATAACTTGCTATGCAAATTAGGGAAAGTGATGAGGGCTTTTTATTTGAAGTTGAACCTTTTGTTGTCAGCTTCAACTGTACTCTGTGTTTTTAAACCCAGCAAGGGACCTTTTACACATTTCAATGGGGAATTCGGCTTTGAATAATTCAACAGACTAATCCAGCATTTCTGGTGCTTTGGTCTGTGTGGGCCTGCTGTTCAGGGCTACAGCCAGTTAGTAGTCAATATACAGAGGCTGAAAGAGATGGAGAAAGAAGGACACAGAGATACAGACGGAGGCAGACAGAGGCTGGGGAAAGGAAAAAGGTAAAGCCCCGGGAGGGGGGGCTACTTAATGTTAATTACAGTGTGCCTAATCTTGGAAGCTAACAATGATGTCATAAGGCACGGTGGCTATTGCTTCAAAACAACACCTGATATATGAGAAAGAAATGCCATGTTCCTTGCGTATTAAACAGCAAAACACGTTGTACAAATTACTACACTAATTTAGCCATGTCTGTTTACACAGTTACTCAAATTGTAAACACACACGGCTCCCTAGAGAGTAATAAAAGTAATAAAGGCAATAAATTAGAATTATATATAAAAGAATATAAATGTGCCAATTACCTGGCTTTGTGTACTCAATTATATGATCATTTTAATGCAGTCTGCTTCATCATTTTCTATGGCTTGGATTATATTTCAACATGTTTTTCATTTGATCCCAAAGTGTGAAGCATGTTATGGGTTATATAAACCAAATCATTTCTTATTACCTCTCTGAAGGTTGAAAAGACTCTCGGTGATAATTTACAGTTGCTGGGGTAATTTATTTATTTTTTTAAAGATACCGTAGGTGCCATCAACAACCGCTTCATGTACGTGCAACTGGCTGCTGTGACGTTGTTCAAGGACCTTCATAAAGTGCTGCAGGAGTTAGTCTTAAAACCCAACTAAGTCTTAGCATTCCTGCCCTTTTTCTTCCCTTCTCTCGAGGTCAATGGGTTTTAAAAAATATTTTCTCTGTAATATAACAGAAATGAGTGACGTGGTTAGTGCAGCTTAAGAGCTTAAGAGCACATTTTTGATTTTGCTATAAAGAATGTATCAGTAAATACCCTACTTAAGTATTGAAAGGTTGTGCTGATCGAAACATAAAAGTAGTCTAAACATGTATTTTATACATTATCTTCTAAAATAATTCAAAATCCAATGAAAAGACTGTCTTTGTCTGAACCAATGGAATCGCCAGGTCTAACAACCAATGGAACAGAGTTATATAGAGTATATAGACCGTTATATGTCTCTGCCTCCAGTGGTAGCCATGCTGTGTGGTAAACAGCGTTTCATGGTGTCGGGAGGTTTTGGAGGGGGGAGGGGGGGGGCTATGACCCTTGCCTGCAGGCATACATGGACTAAAGATAATGGAGCTCTGCAGGACCAAGGCACACTGCGCGCATTGAAACCCAGGAGCCCCCAACAAGAGCCACCGCCACCTCCCCACTCAACCATGCAAATGTGACCATTTACGGACACGCGGAGTCAGCGCTTCAGTCCACGATTGTGCATCATACATGAGCTCACTGCACCTAACATCTGCAACAGCTAAACAGTGAAACATTTCTCTTTAATGTACGAGAGGGAGAGAGGGAGCGAGAGGGAGGAAGGATATGGCAGCTCAAGTGTTTCTCGTTATAGTTCAAATTATGCAAAAGCACTGAGAAGCGTGAAAGATCAAAGATAAAGGCCATAGGGCATGCACATTAAGAGTTATAACGAGAGCCCTTAGCTGTACACTGTTTAATTATTGAAACCAGAAACATCTTAGATATTTTAAAGAGCCTCTAATAATGTAGTTTGAAAAGAAACATCACAGTTAAGAGAAGAAAATGGAGAAAAGAGCAGAAAGCAGCTTTTATTTTGCTGAATGGTGTTAGAAAGGTTGTTCTGGGGATGAGTTTGTTGGTCTATTACTGTGTGAACCATTTGTCATTTCTGCCCAAAGTAAGAAATAACTTCTTGCAAACGAGGCCGAATGAGCAAAATTTACTGCATGAAAAACAATCTCCCCGTGGCCTTCAGTGCACAGTTCAATTATTTCAAGTGCTTCCAATTAGGGATCTCTGATTAGCAGTCACCACACAACTCTCAGTCCCACTGTCTCTGGGTTCCTGTCATCCATGGCATCCAAGGATTAATCAAACTCTCGTGTTGTGATTGGTTATCATGGTCAATTGTGTGTTGTTGGCAGGACGATATTGGACGACTCTGGCTGCATATAACAACAATAAAATGCTGAATATTCCAAAGCCCTACTTTATGTTCATAGCATTAATCACCATTCCCTTTTGTGGGTTCCTCATAAAGTATTGTGTTACATTTCAATTACCTCCTCTGCTGTTGAAGAAACTCCAAACTAAGTATTGCAAGCGCGTGTTCCTAATTGGTGAAGAAAACATTTCAAAGTGCACATTGGGAGCAACAAAACTCTGTTCGAGTTCTTGTAAATGCCTCGAGGGGAACGTGTCCAGGGCACCGCCTGAAATGTACGAACCGATCCTTGAGTTCCACGATAGCCTCTCAGTAACGGCAGGGTCGCTTCTTGCTTTTAGAAAGCTGATAAGAATTTATGCATTTTCAGCAATGAGGGAGAGCCAGCTCGAGGGGCCAAACATCTCTGTGACCGAATGCAGAGGGAGGAAGAGGGGGCTAAGGCCCACATTAATCCATGTCAGCTCAGGCCAAATTATTTATCACCTTGTGCAAACAAACGGTGTCCCGGACAGCCTGTCTGAGCAGGGTGGGGGTTGGGCGGAGGAGGGGAGGGGTGTGAGGTCCGTAAGGGCTGCCAGCAGCGCAGCGGCGTGACCCCCATCACTCTTCCCCTTATCTCTCCTCCTCGGCCTTCTCCTCATTACTGCTGCAGACACAGGCATCGGGCCCGGGTGACCAGGCACAGAGATACACATGCAGGTAGGGGAATAAAAGAGCCTCGATACAGGTCCAATGTCTTCGCTTCAGAATTTTGCGACTGGACTTTATTTAGTTGTATTTTCAAGTGTTGATCTGTGCTCCATTGATCACACCAGGTGGAGAAGATCTCCGTGGAATCAGCAAACTAATGAGGATGCTCTTGCACCGTGTTTGTATGTTTATGAGAAGCTTGTCGAGAAAAAGGGAGGGAGGGGGAAGGGGGGGGGGGGGGTGTCTGCATCTGAACTCTGGGAAGCAGGCTGATCACCCTCTCTCACCCACAGCATAGCCCAGCCGACTTGGAGATTCGATCAATAACCAGTCCCTGTGGCTGCCCCGAGCAAGCTGTTTGAAAAGTCAGAGTAGCATGAAATGGCCATTATTAAATTACTGGGACGGACACATTTAGAAGGCCATTGCATTAAGAGAGCAAGATCCCCCCAATTAGTGGATCAGCACATTAATAGCCCTGGATGAGAACACCATCTGATCAGAGATTAGACTCGCACACACAATCTATTGACCTATTTTACTGGGGTCCTTCTACATGTAGCATTTGCAAAGCGTAACACTTACTCACGTCCTCTAACCAGAACAAATGGCGAGAATGTATTGTCTGTTTTTTCGTACGAGTCACTTTTAGACTTCCCAAAGCCCCGCCACCTTACTGCAATTGTTCCCCACACATTGTGCTGATTCAAATCTCATCCATTTTCATGTAGTAAAGCTGTGTTACACGCAAGGAGGGATTGTCGTGAGATCAACGTTTTCCCTCTGTCTACTATTACTCTGAGTTTGTCCTTCGGAGGGAAAATAAGAGGTGCTTTTCTTTCTGCAAAGCCCACGGCATCTGTTAGAACGAGATTGAAAAAGCACACTGCTGTGAAAAAAAGCGATTTTTTCACGTGATTGAATAATAGAGTCACCCCAAGCTCAGTGACCAGTTTTCTAACCAATCACAAAGGACAAAAGAAAGAGAATAAAGAACACAACACGGGAAATCCATTACTGTTTACTTATAGGACTGGTTTTAACGTAATGATCTGCTTATACCAACACACCAACATAGGATTCAGAATGTGCACTTTAGCCCCTCCTCATCTGGCACATCATTGGTTCTTCAGAGCCCTGGGCATATTCTTTTTTTTTGTGCTTCTGTGAGTTAATATGAATTATTTACCCCATGAGAGACATGTCGCTGGATGCAAGCCCTTGTTTTTAAAGAGCGCCTTGTTTGCTCCTAATTTTACAGCCGGTCAGGCAGAAGTACGAGCGGCCAAGCCGCAGGTCAGACTGACAGCTGGGAATTGCCCCCTCCACCCGCCTCCAACCCCCTCCACCCCCAACCCCCCTGCTCTTTCAGTGCTGTCGCAGTACCTGTGAGCACACACACAGAGGCCGAGCACATGTGGGCAGAGGTTATGGTGCACCTGAACTGCAGGGATACCAGGATCATTATTTCACTCTCATTCCAGGGTTGTATCCCCCCCCTGCAGCCCCCTCTCTCTCCACCACCACCACCACAACCACCACCACTATCGACCACACAGCCCCTTCTCCACCTTCACACTGTGAAGTTTTGCTTTCTTACTCACCCTAAGGCGGGAATGTTTCCAACAGGCTGTGGTAACGCTCTATGTGTATTGATTACATGCTCCTGTGTTCACCCACACAGACACAGGCGCAGCATCCAGTTTCACTTGTTAACCTTTGACATTTTGGAATGTGGAGTACTCAGTATATCAGAGCTGTACAATACTTAGATAGCAGCCGTTATACTGTCTATACTGTTCTAATGACGGGACATTTCATTTAAGTTAACATGGTGCAGTGTTTTGCAAATTTGCTAATGGACGTGAACATGATACGTTTTAAAGATTAATACATCCCACAAAGCTGTTTTTAATACTGCATTATTTATTTGTTAATACGTTTTTCCTGCAGGTAAGATGTACAATTGCAACAACAAAAAAATCGAGGTAAAGCATTACAGGCCCTCAAGGCCAACAGTGTTTTGACTAAAGACATCTTCCTTTTGAATCTTACCCCCAAAACTCTCGATGCTTGTCTGCAAAAATGGCCAAGAGAGGCCGAAATGCACCTGCAAAGTGATGAATATCGAGTCTGTTTTCATAATGAACACTCCCTCACCTCTATTTACCTCCTGTAACATAGCTCAGACATTAGGTTGTGATTGAATGTATTCACATTTTGCTTGTCTGCTGTATTTCTATTTTTCAGCAAAGAACAAGCTTTCCAGTCTCTTATTATCTGGCTTAAACTCCCCCGACAGTTAAGCTCTACCTCAGCTTGTTTGCAGTGGAGTGACAGAGGTAGTTGTTGCCAAGGGCGTAACCACGCATTCTTTGGGGGGGTCGAGCCCCCCCCCCAATACACAGCAAAAAATATATGTTCTCCTTTTATTCCTTTAGATGTGAATTCAAATGGTCAATGTATTCCTCGAAACTATGTTCAAAATGTTCTTGTATAAATATAGAATTGTAGGCAATGAAATGGACAAAAACAAATGATGGGGAAGGGTATTTATTCATTCACCGAATGTCTAAACCATGGTTACGCCTTTGGTTGCTGACCTGCTTGGTTATTGTTATAGAAAACCCCAACTCACTAAAAGGACAGGGTTAAAATATTTTAGAATCATGGCAAGCAAGTGTAAAGCATCCACACCACCACTGTACTTGAGGACCTGTATGTCTTCAATCCCCAAAAAAGTGATTGGCAAACATCACCTTAAGGCCACAGAGGCTCTGCTGGTATCTTGGAAACCGGTTTGTTCCCCCCCCCCCCCCCCATCATCCCTCCCCTGCTCATCGACAGCGCACTTGCAAGAGCAAACAAAAGATTAGATACCAGCAAAAAAAGCTGCCTGCTGTTGGCCCACATGGAAGTGGCCCAGATCTGGTGGTGAGGGGAGGGAGCTGTGGAAGCCTGCTGCCGGGCCGAGGGCCAAGGTTTGTTCCCCAGTCGACTGGCGTCCTTCCAGCCCAGAGGAACGAGCGTTCTGCTGCAGAGCAAAGCACCGTACCCCCCCGAGGATGATAGATGCTCTGTCCGCTCCCTGCAGCAGGGAGAAAGCATTAGACATCTGTATAATTGACTGAGGATGAGGGGGGGGGGGGGGAGAAAAATGGATGAAAAGATGGAGAGAACGAGAGAAGCATGGAAACAGATTGGGTGTGTGTGTGTGTTTGAACTTGAGTGAGACATTGGGCATAGAGTGTGTTTTATTTTATTTGTCTGTGTGTAAAAAAAAGAAGAAAAACCCGAAAGGAAGGATACGAGTTGGACAGAAAGACGTCAGAGAGAAAGTGAGAGAAGAAGGAACATGGTGGCAGAAATTGGGAGAGAGGGAGTGTGTGGGGAGCTGGCACAGATGAGGCTGGCTCTCACTCAACAGGACATCCTTTCACACATATTACACATGTCCTCTCCAATCCTCTCACAGAACCAGCACTGAGGCTACTCTGCCGAAAAAACAGCCCTACAGTCCTTGGTGGAGGAAGTGCCCGTATTTCATGGTGGTGTGGCTCAGCTCCTCCATTATTGTGATCCAAAGTCGTCTCTCTGCAACCGAATGATTCCAAGGGTTTAACATTAGGGCTTACCGTCACAATAGGGCAAGGGTTGGCATATATGATCGGAGGGGGGTAATCTTTGTCCGGAAGAAAAGACCAGAATTTCTGAACAGCGAGAAGAAAGAATTTTCCATCCTTTTGTGTGGGATATAAGCACATCCAAAGAGATGAGTGAAAGGCATTCACATTCCACTGAGATCCCAAACCAAATCTGTTAGAGCAAAGTGCGTTAGTTTATACAATCACAGTGATAAACTTAGACAGGAACAACCTGATAAGTCTTCATCATGTCTGACAGTCATAACAAATGGTCGCTTTTAAAGAACATGCTCCTAAGTGCTGGCCAGTGTCCAGAAAAGCTACCCAACAAAAGCATGATTGAAAACTGGTGCACACAACTTTCCAGGGAAAATAACACAATTATAAGAGTACACAGACTTCTCCATTATTAATTGAGTTGCTTTTCAACTGCCTCACTCAAAAGAGCGCTCAATAATTTATCACCATGGAGACGCATGTCAAGTAAGTGGGCTTGGACACTTCATGAATATCAAATAAAAATGCAAAACAAAAGAGGTATACATCATTAAGGACCCTTTTAAAACTGCTTTACTGAGCATTGTAACAAATCAAGGATCCTTGATTGTTCTTTGCTCCAGGACATCAATCACAATCCTCCAATTTGATCTTGCTTCGGGATGAAAATTCTTGATGAGACACGTGGGAAGCCAATACGCCACTGCGACTGCGCCTTGACGTGTAAAGATCAGTTTCCAGGGAGCGGTTGGAGAGGGAGTAACGGCGCTGTTGGGTCATGCTTTAATGAAGATCCTCGATCAGTTATCAACGACAACGTTTCTCATTAGTTAATTGAATAACTCTACAAAATGGAGTTCCATGCTCCTCGTGACGGCGGATTCATTCAAAGCATGGGAGATGATGAACTTGAGATGAGGGGGATGAGTGATGCTCTTGTTTTTATCATTGCCAACAGCCTGGTGAGAAGCCCTGTGGAGGTGATGGGGAATGAGACTGGGATTGCCATTAACATGGTGTGAATGCACGAACCATACAGTGATTTATTCATTATTTAATAGTCCTTTACAGAGCTTGTCTTGAAATGATGGTGTTAAACCTATCACAGTGGCCTTGTGGGTTGTGCAAAGGCTCAAAGTAACCATTTTGATGGAATTGCATACCTGATGAACTGTACGCAGAAACAATTAAAGAAGAACTAATGTGTCGTTTAAAGCCAATGTTTAACTTAAGGGTTGCAGATCACAATTGAAAGATGCCGGCATTGAATTTTCAATGTAAATAATAGATCAAAAGAGACCATGGAAAGGAGGTGCCTGTAGGGACAAACCTATTAAGAATGATCCAAACGGGCCAAAAACACACCAAAGAAAAATAAATGTTCTCTATTTTTGAAATATCTACCTTATATGTGCTATTATGTTGATGTTGCGGTATTCTACCGCTTGTTATGCTGGCAAAGGAATTCTCCTTAAATCTAGCTGTGGTTCACTGCATCCTGTCTTCTGATAGATGCACAACAACCACTTTAAGTCTTAAGTACAAGAAAACAAAAGCAGCACTCTGTAGCAACAAGAAACAAAAGTTTGAACGCCGTTAATATGGAGGTTTTTATGCACGTTCTGTAGTCTGAAAGCATGTTGTGGAGCAGCTAGCTGTCATGTTGCCTTTCCACTGAATGCCATGCAAATGACCGGCTCTCCCAGAAGACCACTACCCCTCCTTCACTTGGCCTGCTGCTTGATTCGGTTGTTACAATTGTGCATAACACGCCACACAGATGTCTGGTCTTCTTGCGATGCATCTCATACCCTACTGTGTGTCTCTCTCTTCTCACTCACTCTGTAATGGCAACAGCACCGAGTTGCACGTAGTGATGCCTCCATGACTTTCATTGATGCACCACACATTACCAAAGCAACTGAACCACTCAAGACAAATCCAATTTAGTTTGCTCTCCATTTGACTAAAAACACTTAATCTGTGGCCTGAATGTTATGATTGAGAGGATTGCAGTGGAACATAACATGCAAAGCTACACCCGGTGGCAGGCATTGAAATTACCATGTGTATCTGTTTATTCTCTGCAGAGGGAAATTTGTGTTTATAGATGCACAACACATCCTCTTAGCTTAGTCGGGTTAGAGTTGAGGGTTAGCGTATGTGTGCGTTTGCCTGCCTGGGAGTGTGTGTGTCTGTGTGTGTGTGTGTGTGTGTGTGTGCATGTTTATCAGGGAATTGGAGATGTGGGCCTATTTGGGAGGTCTCAAAGCGAGCAGGTGAGAGCCGTGCTGTGTGTTCTCTCGGTTCAGTGCTAATGGAGTGCAATCCAGATCTCTCCTGGACCCCTAGTTCCCAGTGCCCGATCATTATGGGTTAGCTAATTTTGGAATTTTCTGCATGTGTGTGTTTGAAAGAGACAGCGAGAGAAGATGCTATACATACTTAAAAGAGAGAAAAGTAAGCCTAGAAAAACATTAGTAGGACACAATACATTATTCTCTGCAGTGAATAAGAACTCATTTAGAAAAAGGTGAGCTAACTCACTATTATAAAAGGCTGTGGATGTAATGGTGTGTCACTTTCAGTCGATAATGTTTTTGGTTGCACTTGGAATAAGTGAATTGTCAGCAGTTAAATATCGGAATGTTATAACTACATAGTTCTATGTTTTGGCGTCTTCTTTCAGGCTAAACCAAGCTTCAGCATGATTCACGGCTGAGTTTGGACATGATGACTGGATGTTTTGAGGGTTAGTCGGCTGTATTATTACAGAGCAGAGTGATGTGTGAACACATAAAAGGTGCTGATTCAACTAACCTCAATTGTATTCATGGTAACTGTGCACAACAGAGAAAGACTTTGAGATTGAGACTCGGATTTCACAGTCGAAAGCAGATTACTAGCAAAAATAAATTGACATAAAATTGTAATTCTTTTAAACATTGAATCCGAATAGAGTGACTAAATGAACACCACTAAAATATGAATAATGAAAGATGAATAATGCTATATTATGGCAATAGGATGATTTCATGTTAGGGGTGTGAGGAAATATCAATTGTTCACCATTTTGTGTGAGTTAAAGAATCAGAGCTTCAGAAAAGTGTGAAACAGGAGAATCTCAAAACCAAAACTTTATTTTCAAAATAGGATTTGCAACATCAGGGAGTAAAAGGAGAGACAACGCTGTACATGCAGTGTGAAAATGACCGATGAAGCTGGTTTGTCCGAAAATGAAAACCACAACTCATTCAGGAAGTACCTGATCACTCCTCTCTTCCCTTTCATTTTCCTTTTCTTTGTTTCGTCCCTTCAGTTACTGGTCACCCACAAACAGAGCAGTCACTTGGTACAACATCTGCCTCTGAGGAACCCAGAGGTTTCCGGGTCCTGGGTGTTGAAACTTGCGTAGATGTTTCAACCAGCAATCCATCATTTGATCCCATCACTTGAATCCCTCACTTGTTCCGTCCGTGGGTCCATGTTGAAGTGGGGTGTATTGATCCATTTGCCTACTCTTCCCTCCCTTTCCCCTTTGTTCAGGCCATCCCATCCGAACACACACACACACACCGCACAATTTCTCATAACAGATGAACCATTTCATCAGATGAAGACCAAGGCCCAGCTTTGAGCTACACGGGATCCATTTAATTTGAGGAAACATGAGGGGAGATGAGGCCAGACCTGCGAGTGATCTCACTCCACCATCCAGGTCATAATGAACAGCTGCTAATCAGCCTCATCCATTTCATAAAAGATGAAAAAAACATCACATGCACAGCTTAATGTCTCCACGGTGCCATTTACTAGTACACACCCAGCAGTGCTCTGTCTATCCTCAATTTTACAAATGTCACTCTATTGCAAAGATGCAATACATACATGTTTTTACAAGAGAGACTAAAGAGTACGTAAAAGCATGGTGGTCTCTGATGAAATTAACTTAACTTAGATGGATAATGCTATGCAGTCTCATTTTAAACACACAGCAAATAAGCTACATCTTCTTTATCCCAGGTGATAATCTATCACCTTACAATTACTGTTTGTATGTTCTGGCTCTAATAATATTTCAGCATGTAAATGCATTTCCAGGAACCCAAGCAGAACAAATGCACGGAAACACACATTGTTTCTTCCTAGTTAATGGGTATGCATTCCCTATTAGACATTTGAAAACCCGCCCGCGTGCTTTATGATGTGCTAAACAAAAACCACGCGCGGCTTGTGCTCATCGCCAGCTGCGGCGAACCGCTTAAGACGAACCTCGTTGGTGCGTCTCTGTAACCTAGTTCTTTAAAAAGGGGAAGAAAAAGCGCATACCAAAACTTTTTTCACCATGCACGGCCCATTTGCTATTCTCGACATGAAATAGAGTTGGCCTCTCGGAGGGATTGAGGGGGGGGTCTGTTTTTGCTGATTCCACTCTGGTGGTGAGGGGAGTGCAAGGTGGGCTGGAGGGGTGGGCTCTGGCGCTGCCGCGGGAGCTGGAGAGAGCCAGAGGTCCGGGGCGTGTCGAGCCGCCAGTCACTGTTGGATGTTAATGTACTGAATAACAATCCAAACCGATCTGTCATTAACATCCATAACCAGCGCGCCGTGCTGAATGACTAACATCTTGAACACATAAATTGGACGAGAAAGGCAAATAACCCATGGAAACTTAGAGTGATCATGAATAACAAAGCGTGTGCTCTCTTAAGTTTCCTGGGAATACAGATGGCGGGCGCAGATACAGCATAAGCGCGCCGTGGCAAGTTACTGTGTCGCGGTTCTCTCCAGAGAATCAAAGACTTTGGTATTTAAAAAAATGCCTCACATTGAGAAAACACCGAACTATGAAAGGTTTAGGAGACACGATCCCTGAAGGGCCTTAAAAAAAACGACAAACTCATCTTAACTACTGGATAGTCTTCAGTTTTCACCACAGTCACCCATCAACAGTTCTATTTTCTCTCTCTCTCTCTTGCAGCACACAGAAAAAATAGAAAGCATTATTCGAATACACACCAACTGAACAGAGATTACACATAAGGCGGCATGAAGTGACTGAAAAAAAAAAAAAAGAGTGATAAATTGATTCACAGACATGGCTGAATGAGTGAAGTGACACCACATTCCTCCTGAGCTTCGTGCGTTAGTATGTGTGTGTGTGTGTTTAATTCCATCCCCTGCATGGCAACACAATCCCAGTTTTTCTCTTCTTTTTTTTTTGTTTCACATTGGGCGGCAGCGTTCCCTCCCTCTGGAAGTCCATCAACACAACATGGTCAGCAGAGCAGAATGTGTGTACGTGTGAGTGTGCGTGCGAGAGAGAGAGAGAGAGAGAGAGTGTGCCCGCTTGTGTGTGCGCTGATACACACCGCTCCGCTCTACACCTCTCCGCTCAGCATTGCACCGCGGTTTCATCATCCGTGGCACAGGTTTGATAGGCAGTTCCTCTTATTAGAAAACCTGGAGGGGGCGAGCCAGTGTTAAAATGAAACCCTCTTTATCAAATTCTGATGAAGTGCCTGAAGTGAACACAAGGTTAACTAAATTGCATATCCTCTCTGTTGAACTCTTTGCATTCCACCATCACCCCTGCACAGAGGATTTTAAGACACAGGGATTTTGTAAGTACAAACGAGAAGAAAGCGGAGTTTCTCTCCCTTAAATCACTGTGAAACGTGTCTCACTTGTTAGGATTGTAGCTCGCTTCTAGCCGGGGGGTGCGACGAGGCGTCGGAGGTATTTCTGGGTCTCCGGCATCACACCAGAGCTGCCGTGCGCGCTCCTCACCACACCTTGACAGTGACTTTGTGTGACAGCAGATATAATGTGATTTCGCCTGTCCCCGGGGTCTCGGGCTGATGATGGAGACTTCTGGGCTCTGTTTTTGCTCCCGGGCGACAGCCGTGACAGAAACGGGAAAGAAATGCTTGAGCGTGATGATCAGTGGCATTTTTCACACGGCTTCGAGATCCCTCAGTCTGAGCCCTGTTGCCCATGCTCGGCTGACAGAGAAATTAGGTCCATACGTTCAGACTGAAATTTCCTGGTCTGGGGTTTGTCTTCAGTTTGGGCACAATCACATCAGCTCACTGACACTCTGTCGTGTGATTTCAGCATCGTCTTCTTTTTATTTATTTGTTTTTCAACCGGAAAAAAAAAAAAAACGCTGCACAGCATCTTGTGGTTTGTTTTACAATGTTGTCATGAGTTCCCAGCGATTTGAAGGACACAGAAACGTAGGACGTCACCTCTGCTGTGTGTGTGTGTGTGTGTGTGTGTGTGTCACATCAGGTGAAGCTGTGGTGTGTCATACTCGCAGGCCGTACACAGGCCTCCGCTGTCGCTGCAGCTCAAAGGCAAAAACAAAGCTAACCACTCGTGTCATGTGTGCTCGGTCCGGATGTTCAAAAAAAAAAAAAAAAAGCCCTCCTTCCTAAGGTTTACTTATGTAAACAGCCAAGCCGCCGCCAGTGCAGAAAGCATTGGTTAACTATTCAATAAGACAAAAGCTTTTCCCAATAATGAAAAAATGGTGCAAGTCATGAAACATTTTCATTTCTCTTCCGACTCATATATAATACAGTTATACCGATATATAACGAGTGCTGGATGATTGGTCGGACAAAACCAGCAATGTAAAGAACTAACTGACTATCAAGAGTTATATAATTCTTAGTTGCAGCTCAATACACAATTAGCTGAATTGTTTAGTGAGATATCGGGTGTATCGAAACGTTTTGCAAAAGGAAACCTCCCTTTCCCTGTGACACACAGATGTCTTTACCTTACAAATAGCCAGACAGCTGTGTCTTTAATGTCACCTCTTCACTAATGCCGCACTCATGGTGACGACACATATCCATAGCCACAAAGACACATAGCCTTGATGTCTTTCACCCCATTAACCCACGAGGTAGTGTACAAATGCAGCGGCAGTCATCGTTACAGGCTCCAGTCAACTTTTAGACGATCCACTCCCTGGTTGACGAAACACTGAATCCCAGCTTCCTTCCTCCCTTCCTTCCGGCGTTTTATTCCATCTAAATAATGCAGCCACAAAGAGTCATTGGGGGGATCCATTATAGACCGACTGATATAGAATGCTGGGATGCATGATCAGACGCTCTTATCACTTTCACAGAGCATGTTTAAGTGCAGCAGGGGGAACTTTGAATTGTCATGTCACTCACTAAGTGCTTAACCCTTTGTTTGATGTGATAGCAATAGCCAATCTGAACAGTTTGGGATTCATTATGGAGACCCCCCCTCCCCCCCCTCCCCATCTACAACAGATCCAGATTATCAACCAGGAGATGTTTGTATATGCTCCTGTATGAAGGAAGGACATCTCATGGTCTGGGGGGGGGGGGGGTGTATGAAAAAGAAAGAACCTGTGAGACTGCATTGCGGATAAGATAAAACAAAACCATCCAGCGTAGCGTCTGAGGCTGTGAGGGCATTGGGGAAGAAGTGTCATAAGACTGGGGGCATTAAAAAAGCCTACCTAGCCAGATCATTTGAAGACTATTCAATTCCCCCTCCGAGAGGGAACTGGTAATTACACACAGTCCATTGAGGAACAAATGAGCTTGACAGTGTTCCATCATGTTGTCACAGGAGGCAGAGAAAGAGGTTCACGTTCACAGGTGGAGTCTGTTATGCTCTTTTTCTTTCCCACTAATCTGCCTGTCAGTAATGAAGTCTCGGGCTTAAGTGTGGGAGAGAGAAGGCGTCATCCATTAGTCTCATCCATTTCCATTAATGTTCCGGATTACTTATTATTCCCTGATTAATAAACACTAGGCATGTCCTCGTAGAAGCCTCCACGAGGACAGCTTTATTAATGATTAGCATTAAAGCTATTACTATCCCGTTACTGGCATTCACAACTAGCACTAGCTCCACCTATATCAGCTTGGTGAGTGTTTTGTGAGGGCAAGGAGATGAATAAATATGGATGCATTACTCACTGACATCAGCCTCTACTTTCAAGGTAATCATTTCATAAACAATTCACATTACCTTGGTATTTGGACATCCTCAAGCAACAACAAGTAATCCAATTAGTAAACTGAGCGAGGCCCCATTGATTTGAGAGAAACATTACCCAATCAATTTTGTAAGGGGTAATGAAATTCCTTTACTTTGGGTTCCGAAAAAACAGTACGGGAGCGAAAATGTGCACATATGCATGTGTGTGTTTGTGCTCCACACGAGCTGAGTACATCGCTTTGTGCTTCTCAGGGCGCTCCCTAACGGGGTGAAGAGGTCTCCCACCACTCAAACAACACACACAAATACAACCCAAAAGATGGGATTTACTGTTTTGTTTTTGTTGTTTAACCACACGTTTTCTCAACTCTAACACACAAATAAACCCGACATAATGCCGCTTGCTCTGCTGCATCCTCAGTGTGTCGGTCAGTGAGAACAGCGGCGCACACAAATTGTCAAACTTGTCCTGTACGCCGCGCGTCTTAAATATTCATGTCAGACAGGACTTGAACCTGTGCCACTGTAACTCTTAGTTGGATTATATATTGGACACAATTAGATTGTAGCGGAGTGGTATAAATAGCCTTGGGATGTTTGCATGAATTACACCATGCCGGGAACTATTGTCGTGCATTGTGTTGCAGTGTTCACATTTTGCCTGTGCAAATCTCCATGGTCTCATGACACTAATCCCCAGCATAGTAAATTCTATGTTGTCTGTTTTACACCATGCCCGAGGTTGTTTTATTCTCAAATGATCTCGTAGGCAAAAATAACTTGATTAGACTCCGAAAGAATGTCAAGGGTGGAACTATTGATTGTATGCAAATGGTATTAATCTAAGACACAATTGTGTTGGCCATATTTTCTCGTATTTATTTCTCTTGGTCCTTTAAATCAGAAGCTTTCACACTTAAGCCCACACTCCAATCCAATTATATAGATAAATGGGCTAATCATGCCACAAAATTTTAAAATGAGGTCTACGGGCAAGGCGATAAGCATAATCATCCGCAGTGCCAAATTTACAGCACAATTTTAGATAAGAGAAATGGGGAGAAAGGCAGAGAGGGGAAATTGAACAGATACATAGTTCCATTTGAGACATTAACTTATGGATCATTAGGGGACAAGATAATGGGAACATTTCATTAACGGAAATAAACATTAGATTAAAATACTTTTCTATTTACTTCACTTCCCATAATTCATGGGAATGTGATGAGAGCCTCTGTCCAAATAGCATAGCGGCCCTTTGTCGAGGGAGACGAATGGGACTCATATTGTTGAAAAGCCGGCTTTTGAGAATATGCAGTGTGAAGAATGCTTTCTGGAATTTCATTAACAACACAGATAAGCTCGAAAGCTGTAGTGTTGTTTATTTACTTTAGTTACGAATTTTTATAGCTGTACAATTTTTGGTTACCTATAACAGCTTCTTTATTCTTTGAGTTGAGGATTTGAAGCACCAATACCGTTGTCTCCTTCGCAAATGTCAATTCTCTCTCTCTCTCTCTATCACAGATAAGGCGAAGCACGTCATTTGTGCTCCGTAAATGTTGTGCGTATCTTTCCCCGGTGTTTATAATAGCTTTTGTTTGACTGTCACCATCACAACAACCTATTGGCTCCGAGATAACGCAAACATGCCGCTTGACCAAAGAAAATGAAGTGCTCCATTCGGCCTGTTTCCTCCCAATCGGGGGATGTGTTCATTCCTTTGATTTCTTCATAATCAAAGATACGTTTCCCTCTGAGGGAGCTAACTGTGAAATCTTGTGGCCGAGCACATCTCTTAAGGTAAAGGCAGACAGCACAGGGCATGCGGAGCGTTTGTTTTTGTGAGCGCGAGGGGCTGAATGAAGGTCCGGAGGGGGGGGGGGGGGGGGGGGGGAATAAGGGTCGATAGACATGCAGAGTTCTGTCTGCTTCCATGGAACACAGAGGCCACGTTGAGAGGACTTCACTTCACTTGGCATTTAAGTTGAAAACACATCTAGCTTACACACGCGCGCACACACACACACACACACACGCACACACACACCCACACACACACAGGTAATGTGTACCCGCTGTTCCATGAAATCTGTCCTAACTCCACATGAAGATCTGCTCGGTCCAAACACAGCAGAGCATTAATGAAGTCTTAGCTAACCTTCGTGCATGTACGAAATCCCGTCCTTGTCCTCTACGGCTTTGATGAAACTACGGAGGGTCAAATCTGTCCATCTGAAATCTTTGAACTCATTGCTCCGTACACATACAGCTCAGGTTTTATGTGCAACATTACAGAAACGATTATTATTATTTATTAGCATTATTATCATGTGCACTGGAAACGTCCACATTATAGTCATCACGTAACGGCTACGTTAGAGTGGAATAAAAGGTGTCATTTTGAAATATACCAATCCTTGATAAGCTGTATCTACAACGCCGACGAGTGTTCCCAAACACATCAAATAGCTTGTTTCATTATCCTTTCCAGTGACAGTTTAAACGTAGAAGTCACCTCTATTGATAATGCCTTCCCTCCTGAAAGCGACTAATGATCAATAACAAAACAATGTCTCCAGCATAGCTAAACACTGTAATAAACATTAAATAAAAGACACCCCGAAAGCAACACAGGCCTAATCATCAATGCCCCAACACACAACCATCAAAGAGTTCGATCAAACATAAGAGCACTTAGACAGCGGTCTAATCGCTGCGTAGCGGTGCTGATCGATAGGGATTTGTATTTGAAGGATTAAAATGTGTTTTTACTCCGCTTTAGAGTCTTTGTCCAATCACAAGCTGTGATTGAGGGTGACAGAGGCGTCGCCTGAAGCATCCTAAACCATAAGACCCGTCAGTCAGACCATCTCTAGTCACAGAGTACTCAAGGGAAAGGTTTTCTTGTTTCTGATAGAAGGTTCCATCATGCCGAGACACATCAGCTGCTATAGGCCTCTAAGTGAGATATGAACCTTTGAAACTGGGTTTATATGAAGTATTCTTGCCTCGCTTTATTTTTTACAATGAGGCACTTCATCCGGATATCATGATTCTACTAAAATGTGACCTCCTCACATCCACTATTTAATTAGAATAAAAGGAATGAGCTGAAGCACCCGTTGTTCTGCTGGTCAGCTAATCACCGGGAAGATCTGATTGGCGCCAAGTGTCTCTCTCCACTTATTGTGATGGCGGTGTCTCCATCTTGATTACGACGCATTCTCAAGTTCCGTTGGATAACTGTGTGCCAAATGCCATGTAAACGGAGTGAAATATACCATATTACTATTGAGCAACACGTTTCTCCACCGCCTTGATGATCGCAAACTGAAATTCCAACAATGTCACTAAGTACAAGTTTGTTCCATTTTCAAAACAAACCATTCCAGGTATATCAGGTGTTGGTTTCTAACCTCAACTATTGTATGAGAGACACAACAACGTGTAGCTGATGCGTTCCTGCTAATGCTACATGCTGGTCAAGGAACGGAGCTGGCCACAACAGCTTACTTCCAGAGGGATTCAAGGTGAAAGATGCAACACAAAATGAGATGTGCATCTCGCAGAAAACATCAACCATGAATCAATACCAGCAGAGCCAGACAAATCTATGCAAATTTAAGGAACATTTCCACGGCTTGTGGGCTGAATACAGTACATGACCTGGAATGAATCTGCTCTCAATCAGCCAATCAATTGGTATTGCTGGGGGTGCGAGTGAGTAAACTAATCCCTGGGGCGGCTCCAGGGAAATCTGGATTATATTGCATTTCTACTCAGCAAAGACTGTTTCTGCTGGAAGGCGAAGCAGACTAATCAAACAGCATCACTGCAGAGGATCAATAGTTATACAAATGGATGCCTTGTTCCTCATCCCAGCCTATTTCATTCAACATTTTATTAAGAGCTCAATTATACTTTACCTTCTAGTAATGTTGTATGGTTTCATTTTTGTTTCTACCTTTAATCTTTAAATCATACTGTAAGATACACATTCTAGGACAATGATAGGCATATAGGATGACGTATAGTTATGCCTTGTGCTTTATGATTGTTGCTAAACAATGCAGGAAAAAATATGCTGTGTGCTGTACAAAAAGCACATAGCTGTGCTGAACAGTGTACCACAACACATTGGTTATCTGAGTAAGATGCAATCTACAATACCCCTAAAAAGGCTAAAAGTTGGTTATCTTCGCTGCTGATTCATAGCTGACTGTATGTGCTTGGATACAAACAGCACTTATGCAAAGGATATCGGGTTTCTGAAGAAAAAATGTTAAAACATGATTCGGATATTCTTTCAAAACAGAGCGTGTTTTGAAGATAATAATGCACAGCGGCATAGTATCTTCACACTGTGGGTTAAAGTGTGTGGTTGTTTGTGTGTGAAGGGTTTGAGGGGGGAGGGGATATAATGAATAAAACCTGGCTATGTAGTCTAGTGCCCACTATCAGTTCAGAAGAGCTGCATACATTTCTTTCACAAATAATCTAATCTTTTTAATTTGAGAGATAAGGCAGAATTGACTGTAATTATGTGCAGCTGGGTCTGCGAGGAATTCATAAAAAAAAATAAAAAAAATGAGGCTAAGCCCATCTGCTGACTGGGAAACTGGGGGAGGCAGCGACATTGGAGGGAGAGAGAGAGAGAGAGAGCGAGGGAATGAAAAGAAGAGACTCTAAAATCATTAAATCAGCCACTATCTCCTCTCCTCTGTCACTCAGAGAGAAAAAAGAGGCACTAATGAAATATTAATGCCTTCCTTATTTTGAGATTTACATTAATCTTTCCTCTCTTTTTCTTTCTGTCTGTCTCTCCCTATTTCTCCCTCCTCCCCATCTCTGTATGTGCAATTTGAAAGCTGCGCTCGGAATGACTTGAATATATATTTCTAATGAGACGCCTGCGCTACAGAACTCTCATTTTTCTACCTGTTTTGCAATCCAAAGTTGCATATATTGCAGCGCCGATGGGGCGGTGTGCTTACGAGAGGAGGGAATGAGACAAGGGGGTTGGGAGGAGTAGTGTGTGTGGGGGGGAGGATGTCATTTGATCTGAAAGTGAAGAGAAAATAGAAAATGAGAACGAAAAGCGAGAACAAGGGAGTGAATGAGCGAGTAAGAGGTAACTGTAGCGGAGAGGAATGTGGCCGGTTTCCTCTGGCCTGCCCTGAATTTAGCAGGGTTTCAAATGAGAAATCCAAACAAAAAAAGCCAGTTGTGGATGCTCCCAGGAGGAGGGGACAAGTCACGAGTGTGTCACGTAAACTAGCCGCAGTTTTCTCAATGTCCGCCCCCCCCCCCCCCCCCCGGCTGGGACCTGAGGCGAAAGCAAACATGACACCACTGACGCTACCAGATCTCTCTCTCTCTCATACATAAACGCACACATACACACACACACACACGCATGCACACGGGGCTTTAAGAATGAGAGTGTTTGAATTACCTCCGTTGTGCTCTCACATTTACACACACACACACACGCACAAGGCTAAATATGAAACCCTGTGTCAGCCCCGGGAAAAAACTGCTACGTATGCGTTTGACTTTGGAATGGGTTCAGAAAATTGGAAAGTGTAAGGCCCCATGATACCGATCAAAAGCGTCTCACCTGGACGACTCTGGCGTGAACCTTCCGCTTACGTGCAGTACACAAGGAGCAGTGGAAACACTGAAAACAGCTGCAATTTTACCGCCGCGCTGTGAAACAACCTAAGTGCACATGAGTATGGGTGGTATGGTACATTGATTGTGGAAGTGAGCCTTTCTCTGCTTACTGCTACCCCATCAGTGCTTCATCACTCCCAGGGCGAGACTTTCCTGGCAGAACTGAGCATTCCCCGTGCCGTCCGACACAATGCAGTAATTTCCCTGTAGTGTTCCAATTGCAGCTTCACATATTCACCACACAGACGTGAGAGCTTCACCCCTCCGGCGCTGCAGTGTGCCACACACTCAGTGTAATGGCGTGGCAGTCATACACCATGCGCAACACAGCAAATGGCAAGCTGCAAGCTGATGGCATTGCTGCTACACTGTCTGATGTTGTCTGTGCCTGCAGGGTGTAAGTAAGTATGAGCCTGTGTGTGTGTGTGTGTGTGTGTGGGTGTGTGTGTGTGTGTGTCTGAGTGGTGAAATGGAGGGGATGCTTGGAGGCGGAGGGCGTGGAGGTGTCTAGTGCGTGTGTGTTAAGGAAGAAAAAAAAAAAAGAAGGAATACAATGCCAATCACATAGATAGACACTCTTCATCATCCATAGAGACCGAGGACAACAAAGAAGTGAGCTAAGAGGCAGACATGGCTCAGAGGACGCCAGAGACCGCCTTCCAACCCTGCCATCCACAAGTAGACACGCATATATTTTAGGACAAGGTAATTGGCTGCTTTAACTCTGCTCCTCACTGAAGGGACGCGTTGTGAACGTGCTGCGAGGTATTCTTAAAAATTAATACATTTAAAAAACTGTCAAAAAGTTTTTGTGAATCGGATGGAGACAAAAAATTGGAACAGAAAAAAATACTATAGGGAACAAAGTAAATGGGCTCCTGCAAACGATAGATGTCTGGATACCACAACACGTCACCAGTGCATGAAGAAGACATTAATGGCATCAAGCCCAACGTAAGCCGTGAAGCAAGATGCTGGAAACATTTGGAACAACTAACCTAATCAGACACTTGAGGCATTATTTTGTAAGTCATTTACGTGCATGCTACTCAAGAGTAATCACAGTTTGACGACAGCCCGCGACTTCATGTGCAATATGAGGTGTTCAGGTTCTTTTTATTAAATTCATATCAGCGAAAGTAAATTATACGGCTATCATGTTGCATTTAAAAACACAATCGACCCTGAGAATGCTCATCTGCTCCTTACAAACACAGGTCAATGGTCTGCACTGGCATCACTACTATCAACATCACGTTACATATATGTATCCATTACAGTGTGTCTGAATACATTAACATATGTAACAAACATGCCCAATGGCATACGATGGATAATCATGCACAATCCTGTCAGTCATTATCTGGCTGTTTTTCAAAGATCACTGCGGGTGCACATTTAAATTCCTCCAATTCTCAAGTCAGGAGGGCACCTTGACAGTGGATATTTTTGTTTCTGTTCTTCGAAAATAACAGGGAATATGGGTAAATTTGATCCAGTGGGTATTCTTGAAAATATCTTTTTAGCTCTCTTACTCTCTCCCTCTCTCATTACCCAGTCTGAGCTACGGACTTCCATAATCCTGGAAGGTTTAACGCTGCCTTGTTGTGATTGGTTAGACATTACATCAGGGTGATGTAATACTCCCAGGACTGGCTAGTGTGTCGGGCATGGGGAGGGAGCATGGCGGGGGGGGGGAGGAGGGTGGTCGGTGTGCTGAACACTGAGCGAGAAGAGAGGGAGGAAAATGGGGTTTTATCGAGCAGAAGAAGTCGCGCTCTCTCTCTCTCTCTCTCTCTCTCTCTCTCTCTCTCTCTCTCTCTCTCTCTCTCTCTCTCTCTCTCTCTCTCTCTCTCTCTCTCTCTCTCTCTCTCTCTCTCTCTCTCTCTCTCTCTCTCTCTCTCTCTCTCTCTCTCTCTCTCTCTCTCTCTCTCTCTCTCTCTCTCTCTCTCTCTCTCTCTCTCTCTCCCTCCTGTCTCTCTCTCTCGCCTGCAGCCAGTGAGTGTGCACGTGCAGCCGCCACAGAAAGCCTCTAATCCCAAAGCACACAGCGGTGCTTTGGAGAAGGGGGGGAAATAATCAAGACTGTTTCCATAGGCCCCCATCTAAAGGCGGGAGATAAGCTTTGCTGTGCATGCTGCCGTGTGTCCTGGTAGCAGCTGTGTGTGTTGGGGATACATACACAAAGCAGAAATGGGATTTTTGGGAGTCTGAAATTCAATCATTAATTGCAAATAGACAGAGGAGAGGGAGATGATTGTTAGGCATGGACAGAAAATGCCAAGGCATTTGGTGTTGTGCATAATGACTCATAGCCAATTTCTCACTTGAGTGCAAGGTGCTTTTTCATGGATTCAAACGACGTTATAGCATATCGCTGACTTGAGATGGGATTTGTGATCAGAAGTACCCATGGTACAAGCAATGTGTTTTCACCTGATTGCTTTGATGCCATGGCAGACAATGCTTTCAAATGCTAAAACAAAAAGGGTGGTTGGCAAAATAAATGATAAGTTAAAAAATAAATTGGAAAATTCAACCGTGCTGGATGAAACCCAGTTGAAAAAGGCCACTTTATAGTTAGATGAAGCTATTTCAGGGTGAACTGAATATAACAATGATTAATTTGGCTCCTGCAGTGGACTCTTTTTGGATCATAAAGTGTATTCCCCATCAAAAGGATTTACATTTTTAAAATTTCCCCCAGCAAATAGAAAATAATGATGAATATAAATAACATACTTCTTCAACTAAAGCAATACTTCTCACATACAGTGTAATTTATAATATAAAGACTGGCACAAGATTAGGCTACAAATCTATCTCTCTTGACAGTGAATATTCTACAAGGCCATACAAAGTGCAACGCTTGTCACATTTATGATCTATACAACCAAATATTAGGAGACCTGATTAAAATAGCCCTCCATCTGGAGGTCAAACTCTTTCAAGCGTCTAAACGAACGTCGTCCACTGGGCCCATCATTTGGCCCCGAGGCTCAATGGACGTCTTCCATCTCTTCCGTGAGTTTAGATTAAGAAGAAAATGCTTCCCGTTGCCCAGATTTACAGATAATGAATTCAGAGTGCTGAGGAACGACAGGTAAATGTGGCAAAACGCATTTTGCATTTGGGATACTGTATGTTGACAAATATTGAGCGTTTGTGAGGCAGCGTCTTTGTGAAATAGGATTGGAGTGGAAAATAAGCCTGAGGAGACCTGCTGAAATTTGGAGCCCACGATGGAATGAGGGATTCAATAATGGAAGGAAGACATTGAATTGTGTTCAGAAGAATTATGAAGATAAAAGAAGATGGCTCGAAAGGCTGACATAACTTAACTTGCCAACGATTTTGAGAAATAATTCCTTCATAACCACTTTCAGGGCATTCATTGCCTCAAGTCAAAATCATCTCCTCATCTCATGTTGCATTATAAAGCCACTGAAAATATGAGTAGGGTCCTTTTTAAGGGGGCACACGTGCCCTTTCAGTTGTTCTCAGAGCCTTTTAGAGGTGGATAATGTTCATTCATTAACACAATTCTTACAGCTTAACTTCATGTTGACGTGCAACATCTACCCGCTGTCAGCCGCATGACTGACAGGAACCTCTGAGGTATTATGAAACCAAAGTCGGACCGCCTTTGAAGGAAAGGGGTCGGGAAAAAAAGAATGACAACTTGTCGAAATGAAAGACTGCCATTACTGATTGTGCTTGAGGCTAGGAAAGGAAACTAGGTAATGATTGCAATGATTGCAGAACAGACAGAAACGTGTGAGCACGCACACTTACACTAACACACAGTTACTATGATGGTGGCTGGTTAGTCACTTGGTGTAGTAGCAAATTCTGCTTAAAAAAGGGTCGGGGGATATTTTAATCCAATACATTATAAACACATTATTCAAATGAATATGTACTCAGTGTGGTTGATCTCCTAAAATAACCCATCATGGTACAATGTAGCGTTTCTTTTTGAATCGTGACACTTAATAAAAAATATCATGACACCTGTTTTGCCCTTTAGGCATTTAAGTTGAATTTTTATGCATTTAACTCGGCATAGTTTCAGTTCATGCAGACTCTTATTTTGACATCGGTTTACTGAGCTAAAACAGGAAGTAGTTCATGGAGACTCTTATTTTGACATTTGTTTACTGCGCTAAAACCGGAAGTAGGACGCTACGTAGAATTCACCACGTTAGATAACGCATTGGAAATTCAAACAGTCATCGCGCCAGAGAAAATACATCATGTTCGTTGACTCCCCAGCAGAAGCATCGCTTGTATGTATATAATCCTCGTTCTGACTGAGTTAACTGTGAAGCATATTGATTTTTGCTGTAAAAGTAATGGTCATGTAAGCTAGGTGGCTTAGCTAATTATAGTGTTTTGCTGTTTGTTTCCTAGTTTCACTCTCTCGTCTCTCATCACTCATCTCATGTGTATGGATTCAGCACAATGTGAAGATAATAAATCTGCATAAGAGGAACTCAGGATGTCTTCATGTTCATGAATAAGAGAGAGTTTAGCTCACTGTTTAGTTGGAGTTGCTACACCTCAGCGAGAACAGTACAGTGAAAAAGCGTAATCCAGCTTGAGTTCAACGTTTCTGATAAGCAAACAGAGAGGTAAAATGGAAGCAGAAAGGACTGACAATGCATCTGTGCGTACTAGGAAATCAAAAAGCTCTCAGTCAACAGCATCGAGTGCCACAGTAAGGGCACGCGCTAGAGCAGAGGCAGCGAAGGCACGAGCAGCGTTCGCTGAGGAAGAAGCACAGCTGAAAGTTGAAAGGGCAGCGAAGGAAGCGGAGCTTCAATTAGGAAAAGCAAAGCTGGAAGCCAAACTAGGCGCACTCGAGCTTCGAAGAGAGGCAGCTGCAGCCATTGCCCAAGCGGAGGCATTGGAAGCAGCTGAACTGGATCTAGAAGATTCAATCAAGACCGACATATCTTCTCGGGCAAATTTACAAGGCGAAATTGTAACACGCACTAAAGAATACGTCGAAGCGCAAGCCGAACATAACGTAGTACAAACTCATGCATCAGCCCATGCAACATTCCCTGCGGCAGCATCGTCAGAAGGGAGCTACGTCACATGGGATCCTCCATCAGGACGCAACTTACAGTTACAAGAAAGGCAAGAAGAGGTTGAAACCCATAATAGACCATCTGAGCATAACACAGCACCGGCGAAAACCAAGATGATACATCAGCCTCTCAAACCACAACTTAAAGCGGCAGCTCCATCATATGTGCCTGTGCACGCACCATACACCCCAAGAGTGACACCTGAAACAGAACACCTGGCACTATTCCTGGCTCGTCGCGATTTGGTGAGTACGAGTCTCTACCAATTCGACGATAAACCTGAAAATTATTTAGCATGGCAGTCATCATTCAGCAACGCTACTACAGGCTTAGGACTCACCTCCACTGAAATGTTGGATTTGCTTATTAAATGGCTCGGACCAGAGTCCGTGAAACACATCAGAAGGATTCGCTCTGTACATGTCAGGAACCCAGATATAGCACTTAAAAAGGCCTGGGAACGCCTCCAAGAGTGCTACGCTGCACCTGAAGTAATGGAGAAGTCGCTTTTTAAGAGATTGGACGAATTCCCAAGAATATCAAACAAAGATTACGGGAAGCTGAGGGACCTAGGCGACCTTCTTATGGAACTTCAGGGTGCCAGAGAAGAAGGTTACCTCACAGGATTGACTTACCTGGATACCGCCAGAGGCATTGGTCCCATCGTGGAGAAACTCCCTCACGGGCTACAGGAGAAATGGCTCTCAGTCGGCTCCAAGTTTAAAGAAGATAACAATGGCTACTTTCCTCCATTCAATTACTTTGCCGACTTCATCTGCCATGAAGCATGCCGGAGAAATGACCCCAGTTTCATAGTTCTATGCGCCAACACCAACGGACCGAAGTCAGATAAGGTAGCCTCAAATAACTATGGAAGAAAGATATCCGTTCACAAGACTGACATCTCTTCTGGTGAAAACTCACATCCGATCTCACCGGAGAGAAAGCCCGGTGAGAAAAACTGTCTCATTCACAACAAACCACATCCACTAAGGAAGTGCAAAGTATTTAGAGGCAAGACCCTCGAAGAAAGAAAGAGCATCCTCAAGGAGAACGGAATTTGTTTCAAGTGCTGCACATCAGCCAGTCATCTCGCAAGAGACTGTAAAGCAACAGTAAGGTGCATAGAGTGCGACAGTGACCGACATCATGCCGCTATGCATCCTGGCCCACCACCTCAAGTCTACAGAAGGCCTACACCCCCACCAGACAATGGCGGGGAGGAAGAGGAACATGCTTGCGACAGCACAGCTATCTCGTCACACTGTACCCAGGTATGTGGTCCAGAGCAAATAGGAAGATCCTGCTCGAAGATCTGTCTGGTAAGGATATACCCTCAAGGTCAACGTGAGAAGGCAACCAACATGTACGTCATTTTGGACGATCAAAGCAACCGCTCGCTGGTGCGATCAGACTTCTTTGAGCTTTTCAACATCGAAGGCCAATCATTCCCCTACTCACTGAAGACTTGTTCCGGATTGGTTGAGACGTCAGGCAGGAAGGCAGAGGGTTTCCAGGTCGAATCGCTTGATGGACAGACTATCCTACCGCTACCACCGCTAATCGAGTGTAATGACATCCTCATCGATCGCTCTGAAATACCAACGCCTGATGCAGCCCGTCACCATCCTCACCTACGAAGGGTAGCGGCACACATACCAGGACTTGACCCCAAGGCGGAAATCCTCATCTTGCTGGGCAGAGACATTGTGAGGGTCCATAAAGTCCGACAACAAGTGAACGGACCTCACAACGCCCCCTTTGCACAAAGACTGGATTTGGGATGGGTCCTGGTAGGAGACGTGTGCCTAGGGAACGCACACAAACCAGCCGTGAGCACGTTCAAGACAAGTGTGCTGGAGAACGGCCGACCCTCTATTCAAAGACCATGTGAAGGCTTCATGAAGCTGACTGAACATGTGTCCCACAGCAGGGAGCAAAAGAACAAACCACACAAGGCATCGTCGAAGGTTCTTGGATTAGATGTCTTCAACGAGACTGAGTCCGACAACAAACCTGCCCCGTCCATAGAGGACACCATCTTTTTGGAAATCATGGAGCAAGAAACGTACCGAGACACGTCAAACAACTGGGTCGCTCCTCTCCCCTTTAGAGTTCCCCGTCAACGTCTATCGAACAACCGCGAGCAGGTGTTCACTCGCTTCACCTCCCTGGAGAAGACGCTGCGGAGGAAAACTGAGATGAGAGACCAGTTTCTAGAGTTCATGAAGAAAATATTCGACAACAGACATGCTGAAGTGGCTCCTCCACTAGAGGAGAACGAAGAGTGTTGGTACCTGCCCACTTTCGGAGTCTACCACCCACAAAAGCCCGGAAGCATCCGCGTGGTGTTTGACTCCAGCGCAAAGTACTTCGGCACATCTCTAAATGGCATTCTTCTGTCAGGCCCAGACCTCAACAATTCCCTCATTGGGGTGTTGATCCGCTTTCGCAAGGAACAGGTAGCAGTGATGGCCGACATACAGCAGATGTTCCACTGCTTTCTTGTCCGAAGAGACCATAGGAACTATCTGAGGTTTTTGTGGTACAGAGACAACGACATGTCTAAGGATATCATCGACTACAGGATGAGAGTCCATGTATTCGGCAACAGCCCGTCACCGTCCGTAGCCATCTACGGACTAAGGAGAGCCATCCATGAAGGTGCTCACAAACACGGAGAAGACACGGTCCAGTTCGTCGAACATCATTTTTACGTAGATGATGGGCTCATCAGTGTGCCAACTGAAGCTGAAGCCATCAGCCTCCTACGGAGAACGCAGGCCTCTCTCAGCGAATCGAATCTGAGGCTTCACAAGTTCGCCTCAAACAGCGAAACCGTCCTCCAGGCCTTTGCACCAGAGGATAGAGCAGTTCCGAAAGACCTCGACCTTAGCGGTGAAGCTACACCAGTGCAACGCAGTTTGGGACTGTTGTGGGAGACCACGACAGACACTTTCACCTTTGCAGTCTCAGAGCACAAGAAACCCTTCACTCGCAAGGGAGTTCTGTCGACAGTGAACAGCGTGTTCGATCCTTTAGGCATGGTCGCACCCGTGACTATTGAAGGCAAGGGTCTCTTGAGGGAACTCAGCGTCAACGCCTGCGACTGGGACGCTCCTCTTCCAGAACAAAAGCTGAAGCAATGGGAAGCGTGGCGTGAGTCACTGCATGACTTAAGCAATCTGCATATCCCACGTTCATACACAGCAACATCACTTCCCAATGCTGTACACACAGAGCTATGCGTTTTTTCCGACGCATCCACGAAGGCCATTGGAGCAGTGGCATATCTCAGGACCATTCAAGCTGAGGGACAAGTCGAAGTAGGATTCATCTTGGGAAAGGCTAAGCTGGCCCCACAGTCCGAACCTACCATTCCACGGTTGGAATTGTGTGCCGCAGTATTAGCCGTGGAAGTCGCCGAGCTCATCCGAGATGAACTGGAGCTGAAATTTGATGCGATCAAGTTCTATTGTGACAGCAAGGTCGTGCTCGGATACATTCACAATCAAACAAAACGCTTCTATGTCTACGTTCACAATCGAGTCCGACGTATTCGTCAGTCCACAAGTCCTAACCAGTGGTTCTACGTCAACACAGAGGACAACCCAGCTGACCACGCATCCAGGTCAGTTCCTGCGTCCCAATTGACAAAGACTATGTGGTTCACTGGACCGGCCTTTTTGCACAAACCAAATTCATCTGACACAGACTCAAGCCAGACGTTCGAACTCGTTAACTCAGAATCAGACATGGAAATACGACCCGAAGTGAGTAGTTTTCTTACTCAGACTCAGAACCGGGGCTTTACCGTCACGCGGTTACAGCGCTTTTCATGCATGCGCGCCCTTACCAGGGCTATCGCCCTACTCATCCATATAGCTGGCACTTACAGACACGACAAGTCCAGTGAGTGTAAAGGATGGCATCACTGCAACCTCCCACGTACTCCGGATGAGTTGCTTCAGGCGAGACACATCATTATCAGAGCCGCACAGGAAGATGTCTTTGCAAAAGAGCTCACGGCTCTCGAGCTTGGAAACGCTGTATCCAAAAACAGTTCTCTTCACAAGCTCAGACCTGTTCTCGAAGGTGGTCTGATGCGCGTTGGCGGCAGATTAAAGCACGCTGACTTGAGTGCGCAAGAAATAAATCCAATCATCGTTCCCAAGACCAGCCACGTTTCTTTGCTGTTGGTGCGACAGTATCATGAAGAGGTGAAGCATCAAGGCCGCCACCTCACCGAAGGGGCTCTGAGAGCAGCGGGCTTCTGGGTCATAGGGGGAAAACGACTAGTTGCCTCTGTCTTGCACAACTGTGTAGTGTGCCGAAAGTTACGCCGAAGAACAGAGGGACAGCTCATGGCAGACTTACCCTCAGAACGCTTGCACACATGCCCACCTTTCACCTATGTAGGAGTGGATGTGTTCGGACCATGGCAAATCGTCACCAGGCGTACAAGAGGAGGACAGGCCCAAAGCAAAAGGTGGGCAATGCTCTTCTGCTGCATGAGCTCCCGTGCCGTGCACATCGAGATCATCGACTCACTAGATACGTCCAGTTGCATCAATGCATTGAGACGTTTCTTTGCCATACGGGGCCCTGCAAAGCAGATAAGATCAGACCGTGCAACAAACTTTGTTTCCGCTGCAAAGGAACTGGGACTAAGCCAACAAAAATCCGACATCACAGTACAGAACTTCTTGAGTCAACATGGGTGCTCATGGGTGTTTAATCCTCCCCATGCGTCCCATATGGGAGGATCATGGGAACGTATGATAGGCCTGTCAAGACGGATCCTCGACGGGATCTTGCTCCAAGACCGCGTCCAACTTACCCACGACCTCTTGTGCACACTCATGATGGAAGTTACTGCGATAATCAATGCAAGACCACTTGTTCCAGTCTCGACTGACCCAGAGTCACCGTTTGCACTGTCTCCTGCAATGATACTCACCCAGAAGGTTGGCGTTACTCCACCACCTGGAGACTTCACAGACAATGATCTTCTCAGCAGACAATGGAAACAAGTTCAGGTTCTCGCTGACAGATTCTGGCGTCGCTGGCGTCAGGAGTTCCTCCCCACTCTACAAGCTCGCCGCAAATGGAGAGATGTCCAACGAGACCTCAAAGAAGGGGACATTGTGCTCCTGAAGAATAGTCAAGCTGCACGTAACGCGTGGCCTATGGCAAGGATCACAGCTGTCTTTCCTGGGAGAGACGGCAAAGTAAGGAAGGTGGAACTCAAGACGGCGGACCAAGGGACTGTGAAGGTGTTCTGGAGACCAGTGTCAGAGGTCGTTCTTCTTCTGGCCGAAGACTGATGGTTCAGAGACATTCAATATAGTGACCTTTAAGGTCAGACGGGGAGTGTTTTGCCCTTTAGGCATTTAAGTTGAATTTTTATGCATTTAACTCGGCATAGTTTCAGTTCATGCAGACTCTTATTTTGACATCGGTTTACTGAGCTAAAACAGGAAGTAGTTCATGGAGACTCTTATTTTGACATTTGTTTACTGCGCTAAAACCGGAAGTAGGACGCTACGTAGAATTCACCACGTTAGATAACGCATTGGAAATTCAAACAGTCATCGCGCCAGAGAAAATACATCATGTTCGTTGACTCCCCAGCAGAAGCATCGCTTGTATGTATATAATCCTCGTTCTGACTGAGTTAACTGTGAAGCATATTGATTTTTGCTGTAAAAGTAATGGTCATGTAAGCTAGGTGGCTTAGCTAATTATAGTGTTTTGCTGTTTGTTTCCTAGTTTCACTCTCTCGTCTCTCATCACTCATCTCATGTGTATGGATTCAGCACAATGTGAAGATAATAAATCTGCATAAGAGGAACTCAGGATGTCTTCATGTTCATGAATAAGAGAGAGTTTAGCTCACTGTTTAGTTGGAGTTGCTACACCTCAGCGAGAACAGTACAACACCTATTGGCCATATCACTGAGCACTAGATTACAGTCACCAAAGCAACGCAATCAGAACCTGCTCTCTGCAGCTTCGTTAAGTGTCCCCTTTGCTTCATACAAAACGTGCCCATGAGTGCTTATTAAACGCACAAAACACCTTTCTGATTATTATTCGACTTCACATACTGATTTCCAGTTTCGAATAACCTGTCGGCATGGATCTTGAGAACCCTGCTTTCCACCCGCCCACCTTGTCTGCACCCCTCTCCGAAAGCCCAATCTCCGGCTGTGCTGCAACACGTTGCAACGTACCTCCCTGTGCACTCAGGTCTCTGTGGTTGTGCCCCGCCTGCATCGTCTACACCGTTATATAGCTGTCTGAGGCGCACTGCACTCCTCTCCTCTCCTCTCGCTGTGACAGAGGTCAGCGAGTGCTCCGAGCCCGGCTGACGTCATGGTGCTGCAACCCGGCAGACACACACCGGTAGACGGGCCGACAGGCCGACCGGCGAGCAGACGGCGTGTATTTATAGCCTTTTTGCCTTTGCATCCTCACACAGAGGGCTGCATGGCCAGATAACGCCCTGACGGAAAGAAAAAAGAAAAACCCACCACAAACGAGTTGTCTTGATTGAATGATATATCCGCAATTCTGCATTTGAGAAGAAATAAAAGCCTTAAAATGTGAGGATTAAAAGTGGAAATGCAGATGCAGCACAGGGCATGTGATCACTTCAGGTGAACGTTTCTCTCTTTCACACCTTCGGAGAAGCTGTGCACGTTGGAATGTTCCTCTCCCACGGCTGATGAACACATTGTGCTACACATGAGCTAATAACACAGTGAGGATGTGCGCTTAGCACAATGCTTTACACCATTACTTATCTAATAAACTGTAGGAGGCAACTGCCATTAGCACCGGCGCTGATGCTGATATTCACCTCCCACTGGCGGACTCCTGCGAGCTAATCTGCCGTGTACTGTATGCAAATATGAAACTGTTACTGTCAGGATGCAGTCTAATTCCACATCATTCTCCGGGTAGTAAGCCAATCGGGTTGACTTTGAAATGGATTGTGGGTGATTAGCCGGGAATGCTGGGAGAATGCCGAGGTCTCTCTAGTGAACCCTGCAGCTGGTGCCGGAGTCGGCGGAGCAACGATCCAGGTAATTAATTCTTTGACAAGCATCAGTGATTTGGAAAATCAGTAAGAATGGCAGACGCTGATCAAAAGGGAAACACGTGGAGGGATGTTTAAACAGTGGGCGTTGGAGGCGTCAGTCACGCAGGGGCCCGAGACGCGGGGCCCAAAGCGCAAACACCAAAACAACACAATGCACTGAGCTGACTATCAAACAACAGCCGGCTCGAGGGTTCCCTGTGTGTCTGAGATCGCAAATCAAAATGCAGGAAGTTAGGTTGTGCGTAATGTACACACACACACACATAATTAATAGATGTTGATCCACACACACACACACACACGCACACACAGGTAAATGTATCCATATGCACTGGCGTGCATTCAGGCTCATATGCAAAGCATAAACATGCTATTACAGTGCACTCAACATGTGTAGTAAACAATTCATGTAGTGTATATGGATTGCAAAAATACAGATAAACCACACGTGTATATTCCAGTCACATTTCCATGCGTGCAGTACAAACACAATGAACGTACACCCACGAAGCATAACTCAATATACACACGCGGACATGTGGTAAAGATCAATTCATTTTCAGTATTTATTATACATATTGCACTAAGCCCATATCTGTTGAATGAAATGCAAACAATGGGATGATATTCATGGGCATGGGATCACATAGATGCATGCACATAAATACACAAGGGGTTGGGTTAACGTTACCGCCATAGCCTTGATTAAATCATGCGTGTATCCTTTATTTGATTTTATGGATGGGGACGAAAAAACACACAAGCCGAAAAAAACGTAATGAAACATCATCGGCGCGGCTATTACAGACACGGTGCACAGAATACAAATTCCTCATGCAGGTATTTGTTTACTTCCATCAGTATTCATTATGCGAGTGAATTTATCATTGGAGTGTAGCTATTGATCCTGTATTAAATCTCATTGTTATGTTCCTATTCAGCAGTGAGCCAGGTGAGGGGAGAAAAGACGGGTGACCAAATGTCATGGTGACAACATGCAAAATTGTCAAAGGTACCTTTATCGATCAAGATCGACGCGGAGAGGGAGAGAGAGAGAGAGAGGAGGAATTTCAGCGGGAGCCCGACCGTCTGACATTTCAGAAACGCCGTCCTTTCCATTTTGCCACCCTCCATTGTTGCTCACAAAGAGCACAGATGCCTTGGATGAGGCAATTGCAGCTCACCAGCAGACAGGGTTGAGCGGGTTCAGGTGTAGCTTTGCAAAGTAGAGAGTCTTGCCTACTAAGTTCATCAGTGCTAACTTTAACACCTCACATGCTAGGCGGGCTGGGAATTATTTCGCTCTGACATTTGAAAGGCCTCGCTGTGAAACCGTGTTCGGCTGTTAATCCAAACACACTGAAGGGAGGCTCTGGTTCGCTAAGTGTCCAATTAGCTTGCTAGCCATGTGCACCGATTCTTCAGACAACTTTGATGACTCACAAACGTCCCCAAGTGGGATTTCCCTTTGTTTCTTTTTTCCGGTTCGGATCCAAATGAAAGCGAGGGGGTCTGGGAACCTGGTGCAGACAATGAAGCACACGGGAGAGCTGGGGAGGATGACTAAATGAGTGTTGTCATATCAAGGCGAAGCTGCCACCGAACATGTCAGTTCGGAGCAACAACACACCGAGGGCAGGCCTGTGCTGCACCGTGTTGACCGGGGGGTGGGGGGGGACTGGCGGCTGGACTAAAATGCAGGTCAGAAGGTTTTGGAAGTTTTCTGTCTGAGCTTAGCGTTTCTCTCCCTCTCGGGTAATTAGCCCCGACTTGCATTTTGTCCGAAGGGGTCTCGTGTTAAAGCAGCGCGGATCAAAACGTCACAGCACTTTACTTTCAACACGGCTGGGCGGCAGCAGATCTGCTCTGCCCTTCCTCTGCTTCTCTGGGTGTTTATCAGTTGCCGAGACTGGAAAATCTCCCTGCTCATTGTTTTGCACCAAGGGGAACAATAGGGGCGGATTAAGTGGATCTCCTGATCTATGGAATGACCACACCAACAGGGACGAGCGCTCGCTCTCACTCTCCATTCAACATATTGCAATTCAGCCCATATCAATCAGGGTCATCGGGGTCATTTTAATCTCCTGTATAGACCAATTGGTCTGTCCTGACTGGTAGTCTAAACACTGCACTGCGGGTCTTTTCTGCACGTGCAGTGCAATCGAGTGTGTCGAAACTTTGTTTTTTTTTTGTACTTTGCACAGACATTTTAATTTGAAGCAATGTAGCACACTGCAGAAAAAATGGAAACATTATGTACAGACAAGCTTTTCAGTACAATTATCAAGCCTCGTAAACAGTAGCTCTTTCACCTGCCTTTTCAGAAACTATTTTGTCATCCATGACCGAACTCATTTTTAAAAAATGCATCAATGCACACGGACAGCGGGAGGTTCCCCTCACTTATTAACAAAATATAAATGAATCAATGCAAATAAACACTATTGATTTATTCCCATGGAGACAAAGTAAAAAGTATTTAAGGCACATCTCTGCATTGTCTTCTAGTAGGAGATAACACTCTTGCTTGCTTCCCAACAACTGAAAGCGATTTTTACAAAATAAAATCAAAACAAGTAAATACAAGCACTATTTTATCCCTTAAGCCATCTGCCTTTGTAACGTGCAGCGCAATCAACAGGTTTCTTCCACTTTCATTACTAAATTTGATACATCTGTTGTTGTGAAATGTGTTTTTTAACAGAGTAATGTTACCCTGCGGCGTCACTGTGGATATATGAAGGCATGACATTAACCTCTACCTTTAGAATCACAGGTGATGGGGCCGGGCATTTATGGCAACCAATAAAATTGAAAAAATGTCACGATAGACAATATTGTGCATTTTGGAGCTTTCTGCCTGACAGGGTTTATTTTAACCATTTTAACCAGAGTCATGACCTTATCCTAAGCCTAACAGGTTTGTTGCATGGATTCCTGACAGAAACCCCTGGAGATAATATCCTTTCATGTGCATTTTGAGCGATTGAAATTACAAACTCTAAATGCTATTTTTTCGCTACATCAGTAATTAAAAAACAGTTTATTAATCTTATCAAACCCCAATTTTATTTTGTTTTTCAGTTGGTGAAATGAGTTAAGCAATGTGCAGATTGTGACTTAATGAGATAAGGAGAAGTGTGGACCCCGAGGAAGGAAACATTTCTTTAGACAAACATCTCGTCGTCATCATCACAAAGAAAGGGAAAGTTGGTCGGTTAACGTCTGGAGGGTGTGTTCAGTAAATGGTTTGGCAGAAACTTCCAGTGAAAACCTTGCACAGCAATAAAGTGATATACACATGAATAATGCAGGCGCATTTAGTTCAGTGCTTAGGCAGTGGGAGAATCAGATGTCCCTGGTGCCCTGAAGGATTCCAGTCTACTGAGCCAGCGTCTCTGGTCGGGAGCAGACCAGCAGACGGAGAATCCCTGCACTCCACACTGTCCTGCCGAGACACGTCCACGCAGGACAGACACACACACACACACAGACTAGGACTATAGAGACGAGTATGTACTCACCATGCTCAGCCATCACGCCACACATATCTGCACACTCAAATGTGCGACCCTCAGCACCTCCACGATCACAAAAAGACACAACTACACACCATCAAACTCTTCACTGTTCAATTTGTTGAGTCAATGAAGGAAAAACCTGTGAAATAACAAGAACTATAGGCTTTATTTACTAGGATATCAACTAATTGTATGACATCACACAGAAATGAAGTGTGTAGAAGAAGCTCGGAATAATTGCAGAAACATCAGCTTAGTGTTGGCTTTACTTTTCGGTAATACTTGTGGGATTTGGGGTTTGAAAATAAATCTGGAGAGACGGTGACTGAGGGACTGTGGGCAAGAGTTTGAGTGTTAATTTCACAGAACTGCTGAGAAGATTTCATTTTGTTGTCTCAGCTGGCCAAAGAATCAACTAATGACTAATTAATTACTACACTTATTCAAATCAAATCATCTGCTTTTCCTTTCCGTGCGTATGCCTTTTGGCAGCCCTTCAACTTCTCTCATTGCAGATCCAAGAGTCACATCCCCAGAAATAAAATGATGTCGTTTTGAGGTTTAAAAAGAGCAACAGTCAACAAATCCCCCAGCATCACCGTCTTTAAATATTTCACCCTCTTCCATTGCAGTCAGCCTTTGGGCAAATGGCACTGAGTGGTGTGTGAATCTGTGTGTGTGTGTGTGTGTGTGCGGGAGTGTTTAACATGTTGACACCGCCACTATTTACCAGCTTTGCCTCAACATTAAAACCGTTTGATATCCATTCAGCCGATGCAAATGAGGGCCTCTCCTCTGTAACGTATGCAGCTCCTCGTTTGCTGCCGGGTGGGGGGGGGGGGGGGGGGGCAGTGAGCTGGGGACAGGGGCGGTGCCGCTCTTCACATAGGGAATGGTAATTCACCAATCAGCGAAGTGACATGCTCCGCAAGAAAGAAGGGAGAGGCGCACCGGCGCTGACAGGGACATCAGTTTCACGAAACATTTCCTCCCCTGCACCTGAAAGCTTTGGCATAATCACGCGCAGAGGCGATGCACCATGAAATGGAATGGGCGCCCAGATCCGGGGGAGCGGACACGGCGGCGTGTCCACAGAAATGAGGGTCATTCTTTACCAAGAGAGGCGAGTGTCAGTGGAAAAGGGCCCGCGGGTCCAAGTCGGACGGGCCCTCGTAGGCACCTCGATGGCGCCGCGTCAAACTGTCACCATTGCCTCTGATGACGCGGACACATGCGGCGCGTGTAGAGTGCGGGTGGATGAGCGTTGAGCCAGTCGAGTTCATTTTTGCATCAGTTCACTTGATACAGTGAGAAACACGAGTAGGAGGAAGATGGGTGAACTGTTAATCTTATCTCGGGGCATCACTAAAATAGAGCTTTGTTTAAATTAGGTGGCGCGCCATTCCTGTGTTTTTTGCACATCCCCATTGACTCCACATCACTACGAATTGCCAACTGTGTATGTTTTTTTTCGTGGGCATTAGCTTGTACATCTGAAATCCCCACAGGTCATATTGTAAGACACATTTGAGCTTGTGGAGGAACAAATGTGTCCCAAGTGAGATAAGACAATTACTGCCGCTAATAGACTTTGCTCCGAGAGAAAGTTCAGCCTGGAAGAAAATAAATAAAAAAAACATGACCTGAATCCTCAAACTAGTGGCTTTCTCTATCTGCCAGATGTATCAATGTTCCTCCAAGCAATCAAGAAGTAATTCCCTTTTACCGGCCAACATGAATATTAAAGTTCTGCGCCGGAGGGATCCGAGGGTATAAACACAAGCGTCGCCAGCACCTGTGCGGGACCGCGGTGGATAGCTGATGAGGCGCATGAGTGTTCTCACGGTGTAATGGCAGCGCTGTAAAAGGTACCAATGGTGATCGGTCAGAGCTGAAGAGCACGAACGCTGATAAGTGGGAGCGATTAGCATCTTTGTTTTTTTCCGGGTAGTTGTCATTCGACACGTGTAAATTTAAACCAGCGCGACAGCAACAGACCATCGCATTAATGTTGTTTGCACCCAATGCAATAGAAGAGTGCACCAACAAATATCTGAATACAGAAGGGGGAAGGGGAGGGTTTCTCCTGTCTCAAGACCTTTTACGCATATGCAAATGGGGACGCTCATGACATGCTTCTAGCAGGAAATTAAGATAGGAACAGGCAGAATCAGAGAGCTATATGGAAATGTGCAGATGTGGGGATATGCAACGCTGCTTCATTACGACTCTGAAAAATGTCCCATTTTAATATTCAAACATCTTGATAAACAAAAGAGACAAATGAAGACGGTCCCCCGAGGACTAGGACAGAACACTGATGATCTTAACTTGCCAAACAATATCCAAGTCCGGGACAGAATTTGTCTCTGGGCATTGCACAATTACACTGTGCACACACTCATGCACACGCACACACACATTCACTCTCCTTTGGATGGAGAAAAAAACACAAAAAACGAAACATGCTGAAACAGTTGATGTGCGTCTTGGGTCAAGTCTGGTTACACACTTTAAAGACAAGATCTCTGGCCGTCATCCTGAAAGCTACCGACACCTGCAAAACATTCATCAAACTATCCAGTTTTCTATATGTCTGGACTCATTGTGTCACGAAATAATCAAAACGGAAAAAAAATAAAGTCTGTTTTTTTCATTCAAAAGTTGCTCTTCAGGTCTGAACCCGTCTCCACCTCTGACTGTAACAAATGAGCGGATGTACAGAACAGGTTTTCCTCTCCTGTTGTTTCACATTTGTACCCGTTTGTGTGCTCTCAACCTGCCATTGTCTGTGTTTACGATGGCATTAGGGTCATCGCTGCGCTCACAGTTGATGGACCCAGTGGAAAGAGAGAGAGAGAGAGGGAGAGAGAGAGAGAGAGAGAGAGAGACGACCAGGCCAATCGTAGCGTGTGGAGCACGCTATACTGTTGACTTTGTCATGGGGCCATGTTGGATGGCGTCCACTCCATCATATCCATGCCCAGATGCTACAAGCGAGATAAGTGGATTGTACGGAACAGGCTTGTCAGGGATCCCATATATTCGCCCTGAATCTGTGGATAGCAGAACACAAATAGGCTTTTAAAGTGAAGTGATTTAGATTGGGTTTGGTTGTTTTTTTTCGTCTCTTTTTATTATGGATTGTTTTACACTGACATCGACTTGGCTCGGTCTGAAGGCATGTTTCTTGGAAACAAAGCCAAACTGCTTTCAGTATCAAATGTTTTCAATGGCTTTTAGAGGCCAGAGAATGTAACATTAGCTACCGATTTGAATGCTCTGCTCGTGATGATTCCTGAAACGTCATTAGGAAAACAGGTCTATGGCTGCCTTCCCTGGAAGTTTCTTTCGCTTTGTATAATCGGAAACCGATATAATTTCACAAAGAATCCCCGAAAAATTACCATCAGGTTTTGCATGGTGTGTCCTCGCTCGTATTGCAGTAACGATGTACTTTACTTTATAATGAGTCTTTTAAAAGAATAGCAGATTGTTCATTTGCAACCATTTTGATTGGATGGTCTAGTGGATGTTTTCTGTGCTTTATTAGGGTTTATTGCCAACTGATTATTTTGTGAAATGACTCCCTCACAATAACACCACTGATGCATTAACTCAAGATAAAAGCAATTTAAATATGAACATGCATGATGGCTACGCCAAATGCACTCAACTAATGGTTTTATTATTTCATAATAAAGGGTTAATGTTCATTCAAAAGACCTATTTGCTCAAATTGATCTTGCGAATATATGGCTCTTAACAGAAGTGCTCTTCAGATTCTTTGGAGGGTTGAATTGTTGTTTGCGCAAACAACACGGCTCAAAATAAGGCATTTATATTTTCAAACAGAGCTATATGGGTGTTCACCACCTGAGCTCAAATTCAGCAGAGGGTCAAAAAAAAGAGATTAGTCAGCTTCCCGTCTCCTGCCCCAAAGCACACATTCACACACTCAAACCCTCCTCCACGCCACATGACCCTGCATATTTTTGAACCGCAGCCAGCTCTCTTTTTAAGAGAGTCCAAATCCTGGTGGCTGCCAGTCAACTTCAAAGCGGTCGGGCTGTGGCTGTCTTTCTTAACCTCCAAATCTGGCTGTTCTTGTTACAGCTGCGCTGTGGGGACAGAGTGGGTAGTGTCTGCATTCATTTGCATGTGTGTGTGTGTGTGTGTGTGTGTGTGGTGTGTGCCTGCGCGGACAGAGTGGGCAGTGTGCTGGGTCCACTGATTAACCCCCGGGCCAGGGCCGTTCCTCTCTGCCAGACGGATCGGCTTTCGCCAGTCCCGGCCTCTGTAACGGGAGCCCGTTCAACAAGCCACTTCAAAGAGACAGCCCCACAAGGAATGTCAGGTTCACCACCAGTGGGAGCGAGGGAGAAAAAAGAGCAAGAGAGAGAGAGAGAGAGAGGGGCGGACGCAGAAGGAGGAGGAAGAGGCCTGTGTACATCTACGTGTGTGTGTTGCTCAGTTTGATGAAAACAGAGAGGGAGTGGTTCGCTTCCTGGTCATGTGAGCCTTACTCACTTCAGCGCGTCTTGTTCTTTCATTTGCAGCGGAGTGAATTCGTTTTGATTCGATTTGGTTGCAAAGCAAAAAGGCCTTCGGGATGGTCTGGGCGGTGCCTGGTTCAGACGGGCCTCTTTAGAGACGGGCAGCGTGTGTGCGTATCCTGTTTTTTCCCTCTTCTGTTACATGGCGATGCCTAACCTTCTCTCTGACCTCCCTGAGCAAATGAAAATCTATCACAGTCGACACATACATCTGGTGAGCTTTTGCCAAAAAAATCGAACTACACAGCAGCCTTGGAAAAAACATGATGTAACTTTACATTTCAGAGATGCATAATTTATATTTTTGGACCATGATGTTGGGAATTGGAGTTGATACGACGGGGGAAGAGGAGAGGCTGATGCTAGCTTTAGTGTTACTGGTGTACCGTAAACACAGACGCATGCATCTGTGTGTGTGCATATGTTTGTCAACACTATGTGTAGATGGCAATTCAGAAAATTGCAAGAAAGATGGAAAATAAAGGTATTACACATCATTATAGCTACTTATTTTTACTTTGCATACGTTAAAAGAAAGATTGAGCAGGATAACAGATATTTTCATACACTACATTCCTACATACATACAACAAATCACCTTAAAAAACTTTTTAAATGTGTGCTGTTTGCACTTAAGTGTTAAGAATTGGATTAGATTGGATTTTTTGTGTTCATAAGTCCTGAATGAAACATAATTTTGGGGATTTCTGAGGAAGTTTGTAAACTTGAATAATTATTTTTTCATATGATACTAATCTTTCACTTCACAGCTAGCTTGTCACACACAATACAGCGGGACAGAATTCCAGATGCACTGGGGAAATGTTCATTTTACCTGGGTAATGTCAACATTGTCTTCCAGTTGTTGGTAGGAGAGGATATCGTCTGATGGAGCATCATTTTAAGTGTTTTGGGCATTAAGCGATTGGATGAAATTAAAAAGAGACATTAAGTAAATACATGTTTTGTCCTCAGAATAGACAGATGCAGTATGTGCGCGCACATCTGGCATCAATAGATATATGTTTTTTTATTATTAAACATTTTATAGTATGTTAACACAGTATTTGTGTGGTTGAGAAAAAAAAGGATGACAGGATAAAACATATCCTTCACACCTTAAAGATCAGCTCCTTCTTTACTTGGGTACGAGTGTGTGTTCTAAGTGTGGGGCTCTGTGTAGGCGATTCATTTCGAAATGGGACACACCCACACAAACGTGTTGTCATGAGACTCCTTGAAGTCACACAGAAGAATCCCCTGAGGAGGTCAGGTTTGCTGTAGCAGAGGAGCCGGTCTTAGCCGCTCCGTCGATCACCCAACACTGGGCTGCCTTTTGTGGCTCGGAGACAAAGGGCCGCTGCTGGGGAGGGAGACAGGCAACCTGAACCTGACACAGGAAGCTCTTAGAGCTACACAAAACAAACTGCTGAGCTCTGGCATTTCCCCCCTACTGAAAGACTATCTCCACCGTCATTAAAGGTGAACTCAATCGTCTAATCTCCTCCAAAGTCACTGAGCAACCACTGCTACCACCACGCTTTCCCCCCTCCCTCTCCTTCTCTCCTTCCTCCCTCGTTCTCACCATCCCTCTATTCTCAACCCGCTTCCCGAGGTGGACGCCCATCAATGAAATGCCACCAGATCTCTGGGGGGGGGGGGTTAGAGGTCAAAGGACAAAAATGTTCCGCAGAACGTGCTCCAAGGCAGTCTGAAAGGAAGGGCTGTTCTGCAGCTCTGATCGATGGAAGGAGGTACACACAGGAAGCGGCAGGCAACAGCGTTGTGTTCATTAAGGTTCATGCAAATTCCTCAACCTTATGGAAGGCCTTTTAAACCTTGCAAAAGATCGGCCTGACATTCAACGAATTGAGAAATAGAAAATTGTAGAACTTGTGTCTTCATGTTTGAAATGGTCAGCAGGTAATCAATAGAATGTCAAGAAGAGAGCGGTAAACAGCATGTCTGGAATTGAAAAAACAACGCAACAGACTAACAGCAAACAAGCCCAACGCCAAGATATAATGAAAACCCTGAGGATGCACATGCGCATTGGATCATACAAACACATTCTCTGCTACCACAATACATGTCATTTTGATGTCACCCACATTTGGCTCGGGCCATTAGCACATCATGCGCGACACGCTGCCAGCCTTCCAAATAGCACTGTTTGGAATTCAATTATCTGTTGCTTATTTTAATTTTTTTTTTCTTTCTTTTCAAGCACTATAAAAAGGCCTCTCGTCTCTGAGCCAGTGCCTTCATTGAGCAAAGATGGTGAAATGGTTTTCACCCCTCCTATTATCGCATCAAAATCTGCCTGGCCAATGTGCATAGCGGCTCATTACCTTGGTGAAAAAGCCACCTTAACCTACATTACAACCTGGCCCTGTAATTAATGACTTTTTAAGCTATTGAACCAAAAGCAATTAGGTTATAAAGGAGGGCTTGTTCAGTAACATGAATAACTTTCCTTTATTAGTCGCATCCTTGAAGAGGAGATGCTAACCAAATGTGACAGTCCCTGGAATTAAGATGCTAATGTTTTCCAGTTATATGAACTTGTCAATCAATTACTTGTCATTGTTGTGGGCGTCACACAAAAACAAATCTCAGCGTTCAATGGTATTTGAAGGTTGAAGTCTGTGCAGCTGTGTGTGCTGCGTTGTGTGTGTGTATGTTTACACGTGTAGACGTGCCGAAGTGAGAGCATGTTTGCGTGCTTGCCCATGCACGTTAAGCGGAAGAGAGCAAACCAGATACAGCTTTTTCCATCAGCACAGTATGCGGAGTGCAGATAAGGCTTCATACAACACATTTGCTCTGTATTTGTTTTAGACTTTATCGCGGGGTTCCAGTGGAGGTAGAAGCAGGCGGGACATGTGGTCTACATTCTAATGCCTGGAAGGGTCAGCTCAGCGGTCAGCCGGCACATTACTCTATGTCCACACAGGACAGGTTAGTACGAACAAGACTAATGCTGCAGCTCATCCAAAAGGTCATCTGTGGATATTAATGTGTAACTTTAACCGAACCTGCTTGAGGAACAGCCTCTCCGGTGAACAGGAGGACAGGATGCGCGGGGATCAACAAGCCCCCAGGATGCAATGCAGAGTTTACGTTGGGGTCGTTTGGTGCTAACGCCGACTCCTCTGAAAGTTAATGAAGAGAGAAAATAACTCATTGATGTTGCATGTTGTAGTTTTCGCTCCAGACAGGAATCGAAGGCCCGAGTGTAATCACTCAGGCTTTTGGAAAAAACGTCTTTTCTTCAGATTGATCCAGCCAAACGTTTCACTGCTCCTCATTATTCACCAACATGCAGCCTGCGAACGGCTGCCTGACAATAAATCTTGCAACAGGCTAAAGTTCCCTAAATTGATTTTAACCTGTTGAAGCCATTGGGACCAAGATGTCAGGAATATCATCACTGGAACAAGATGAAAAATGATCCTCTTTATTTGAGGCCACAGGTGATTTCTTTCTTTATCTTCGTCTTACACTGGGCTTTAAAAGATTCTTGTCTGGAGCTCTCATGCCTGCTGGACTTGACAAAATGATATTGGGTACAGAAGGAGACAAAGACAATTAAACTAAACTAAAATCAGCCTTTTGTCGTGATAAAAAGACTAATTTCTCTGTAATGACAGCAAAAGTTGACCCTCCTTACAGTAACAGTTTTTTCACCAGTCAAACAAAAAAAAAGGTTGTACGGCTCATTCAGAGAAGACCTTCGGCACAAAGGTAATTTATTCAACCTTGACTGCAGGTGGTGTCAAATACTAATGAAATATGTCGTTTTTTTGCGTCTGGCACACTGGCCACTTATCACCATGAAATTAAACTTACAGTAGCCGGGAGGCGACTGGTCATCATCATCAACGTAAAAGGGGAAGTTTGGTAGTGGTTTGGCCCTGCTTTTTAAAGTTGCTAATCAGTTAAAATCAGTATACCAATGACAAATTAGTGTGTTTGAATTAATGTCCTGTAACACATACAACTACAACCAATATAGTTAATTGCGGCACATCGAAGTGTTTTGTATTGACAACAAATCCGCTGAATTAGCAGCATGAATAATGGCCGTTGGCCTTCAGAATTGACACTATACTAACAGTCCTTTACTTAAAATGCATTCCATGACTCCTGCGAAACTCATTTCTTTTTCGCAGGCAAATTTGTTTTAGAATTCATTATTTGCCATGAAATGTGAAAAGTCTTCTTCATTAGATAGTGTGAAATCCCTCCCTGTCTGCCCGGGCCTCTCTGAAGTCCGGCTAACCATATTAATCCCACAGCTGCGAACTCGGTGGCATCTCCCCCCAATAGACTCGCCGGCCTGCTGTCTAAATAATTGCCTCATTAGTGTGTGGTGCACAGGTATGGCGTGAATGCAAACTTTAGACAAGTGTGTATGCAAATCCAATTCCTTGTCCGACGCTCTTTATTCATGTGATCAAAAATCAGCGGAATTATACCAGGGACCTCAGGCCTGAAATGGAAATTTAGGGATAACTAATACATTTTCCACTCGGTGTGCAGTGGGCAGGTTTTGGCTCAGAAAGGATGATGTGCAAATAGTTGACAGCTTTCAGCTTGATGTCATTACATGGTAGATAAATGTGTTTTTGGAGTAAATAACGATTGAGAAAATATATAAAACTATGAAACCAACAGTTGGTCAAAAGCACATTCAGATCATGTTGACATATTGACCTTGAAAGATCTAGTGGATAATCTTAGAAACAAACAAGCTTCTGGAAGGAAACGCAGGCAGAATAATTATATCATCAACTAAAAAGTCAGAATTACTGCAGGTAGCCGGGAATTGGTTTGAATTTAATACATACAAGAACAACTCTTTATGGGGCCACACCATTTAGTTCACATGCAGTCACATGGTTTTGATGAATGTAAATGGAACTGATTGATTCGGCACAATTTATACGCATCTCTAATTGCCAGGATCTGCAACCTGAGCCCTTTTTTTAAATTCCTGTTATATTCTCTTCTGTTTGCTTCATGGAACTAATGTTTCAACATGAATCAGTTATATAATTGCAACCGATAACATATTGCAACAACATGATACTCACCTTTGTTTCATCAACGCTAGACTACAACTTTCTGTCAATGAATTTCATTAAAATGTTTTCTGCGCTCAAAAGGGGAAGAACTTATAAATGACGGCATTATCAGACATGAACTGTTTTGCAGTGTCTCATGGTGATACAGCTGGCTGCAGCAGCCAAAGAGATTTAAATCGGTGACTTCCGCGCCCTGCTGAAAGGGTACCTGCAGTTGCTTCTCTCTTCTCCCTCCGGTGTTACACCTTTGGCCTCTCAGCCGGGGCTCAGAGTGCTCCGCTGCCACGGCAGACTGCTGCCTGCATTGACCGTCTGACAGACTTTTGAGGTTACCTTGAAATGGCAAAGGCAGATTGACGACACGACTTTTCCATGTACTGTCATGATACGAAGACGGAACGCACGTGGTCAGATGTTCGACATAAACAAATCACAGAGTGTTGGTGTAATTAATCTATTTTGGGCTTTATGCTAACAAAAACGGCATCTGTTTATTCGAAACAGTGTTTATTAATGACGGCCAAGGGAAGCGGTGGCCCAGTCATGTGTCTCAAATGTCACAACAGCCTGCAACATTAGCTGCTTTGCTATCGTTCATCAACTTCAGCATCAAGGGTATTGGACTGCCTCTGTCTTCTTCCATCGATTTTTAGTATTCACATTGTCTTCTTTGGCCAGGTGCAAGAGTGCATCTTAAGCAGTCCAAAATAGTCATTATGCAGATTTAGAGGGAATTACGAGCACTGATGCAACCTTGAATTATGAAAGCACATTCACCAACCCTGACTTCAACAAAAAGTCATGTTCTGAAGACTAATTGACTTTGCAAAATGTGTTTAGGGGCACACTTAAAGCTGCTGTACATTAATCATTTTTTTCAAAAATAACAATGAATCAAATCACTGTGTGTGATGTGAAAGTTATGGCTCCAAACAGAGAGATAATTATCCTCCAGCGTTGTAGTTCACTCCCCAAAGGTTATCGTGTCTCACCGTTTTGCTCCTGTTTTGAGGACTAGCAGAATGTTGAAGACCAAGCTTTAGTGGAGTAGCTAAAACTAACCATGAATCATTAGATGTTTTCCACAGCTCATTTCCAATTTTGCAGCAGCAAACTGCATGATGGCTGCATGGACCTCTCAAGGTTGCAGTGATTAACGCTTTCTCATCACACATTTTATTGGCCCTTTTTATAATGCCAATGACTGCCTGCTGACTTTGTACTCGCTGCCCAGGTACATTGTTTGGAAGGCGTGTTTGCCTTACGGAAGTGCACATACAGCTGACTGCATAGTGGCCTTTGAGAAGCTCCTAACGCTTGCTACAGAAAAACGCTCAGTGTTATTTCTTTTTGTGCATCAACATGCTTTAGGCACAGATTGTCAAAAATGTAGAGTTGAAGAGCTATGAGTGTATTTACAGTCTAGACAGGATTGAACGTTAAGCCAATTGTTGGTCGTGTTCATTCAATCACACGGTCACACGGGGAAAGTCCAGGACCGGAGAGTGAAGGACTTAAACCATGAACAAAACTAATTTATTAACACACAAATAAACCGTGGACCAGGACACGATCAAACACCAACAGAGGAAACTTATTCATTGAACCAACCTGAACCCAGGGACACACGTGGTTAAAAAACAGCAGGAAGCTGCAAGTGATTGGACACAGATGGAAACAATCAGGGACAGCAAGCAATCACAGGGAATAACACAACAAGGCAGGAAGTGAAGCAAACCCAAGTACGAGAGAGGCAGGAAACTACAAAATAAAACAGGAAACAAACCCGCACTTTGACTCACACAACTGGACCTTTGTGATTGCAGACCCACGTTGCAGAGATGTGCACTCCACTAAGTGCACCTATAATAAGTTATCGTGATACATATTGCAGGGAAGACTTTGACTACGAATATTCCTGAAAATGATTGTAGATCTGTTTTGCATTGGAAATAAACTAAACACTTTGTTGTGTCGGAATTACATTTCTAACATACATTCTTTCAAAAATATTTGTCATCCCGCATCAACCATATATGTTTATAGCTTTTTAAATTCAGATTTGAGAAAACCTGGGACTCGACTGAATGATAAGGTGTGTCGAAGGGCCTTTACACAACCTATTCTAAGACAAAAGAGATGGCAACCTCCCCGCTTGCTCTTAACTTGACTGCGGACCTCTCTGCATTGTAATCAAATTATGCTGTGTTTGATGTATTATGTCAAGTTTAGTAGCGACCTCCCAAGAGAGGGTACGCAGGAGAAATGTAGCATTGCTGTAGTCCTTATGTAATTAAAAATGTATGTTATCTCTGGCCAGTATGTTATGGCTAAGCAATGGCCTAGGTCCAGCTAACGTTGATATAATCCCACACAGCTCTGTTTCTCTGTGGACGGGGTCACTGGGTCACTAACTGCCTCCTTGTGTGCTATTCAGCTGTAGTGACACAAGGGAAGCCTCTGCGGAACGTTTGAGCCCAAATGCAGCTGGAAATCTCCCAGCCTGGTATTCATATTAAAGGAAAGCGGGTAATCTATCACACCAGAGCATGTTTTTTTTGTTTTTTTGACTCTAGAGTGTGAAAAAAGAAAGATTAGAGCGTAGCAGACTCTTCCCACTCTGCTAAAACAAAGCGTTAATGAAAAATACAAATCAAATATTGTCAATGGATTTACTTAAATCACGTTGTATCTGTGTATTTCAAGGCATTGTAATAATTTCCACGGGATTAGGCAAATAGTAATATTTGACTAAATACTGCTCAAAATCATGACACATTATTTAATTTGAATACATTAGAGAAACCACAGCTCTGAGGCTAAGCACAAAAGCCCAATATGCTGATTTTATCAGGAGATGATCGATCTCAGCCTCATTAGGGATGAGGTAAGGTTGGCCCATTTACTGCGATGAGCTAAAAGGAAGTTCACAGTTTGATCAGCCAAGTCTTTGCTTGTGCACATGTAGAAAAAAGCTTTGAAATCTTGTTTGAACGCACCTTAGATGCAGCTAATCTACCTATAAAAAACATCTGATTCGGGGGTAGAAAAAACCTCCTAAAGGGTGAACATCCAACGCACACTCTTGTGTTGCATGCCAATGAGTACCGCATATAAACACATGCAAACAAATGCACGCTCCTACCAAAATATCCTGGTAAGTAGCCTTTTATTGAATTATAACATGAATATTGTAGGTTTGGTCGAGCGAAGATGCGTATAGCTGGCCATCCCCTCAGAAATAAGGGGCGGCATTCCTCCACTACCCCTTTAAAGTCATGAATTATATTAAAAAAAAAAGCTAACAACTAATTAACAGCAAGATCATATGCAAAATGGAACCAAAGCGCTGAGTGACAGTAAAATACTTCTATCGTATAACCTTCAGGTGTGGTGTTGGGACTACAGTTCATGTTAGCCAAGTGTGTTTGCACGCTTTGATAGTTTATTGGATGAAGTCCAAGGTGGCTGAACTGAGAAAACAACCTGCACCTCCATAATGTCCTTCCTGCAGCCAGGGGACCCCCGCCGGAAGGACTCATGGTGACGGACAGAATAATTCTGCCTGAACAAACCCGAGCATGGGGAGTCACAGGAGGGCTGGTGGAGCGCTGGGTTCAACCAGTGAAACCGTAGCAACCGAAAGTCTGCTGACCGGGTGTGAAGTCGATGCCTGTGGCATCAGCACCTCATTATGCTGTGGTTTGGAATGGCCAAAACTAAAGCTAAATGCTCACCGCTAAACGAGTGATGGTCACGTGGAGGAGCAGCACGCGCTCTGCTCCCGGCCAAGTCGCCTCCAGGTGGCGGGGAGGAGGAGTCCTGCAGTTTGGGATTATCTAAAAAAAAACAATCCATTACCATGCTGTCAACCATCACTTCTTCAAACTCTTTCGAGTTTCGTTTTATTTTGCGACTTCTTGACTAAGATTTCTGGCCGGATCTTGAATCTGCTGTTGAATCCCCAGCAGCCAATATTGTTTTATTTTGTCTGAGAGCTTGGGAGAGCCTACTGTGAGTGCAGTGGGTGGTTAGATACAAAACATGTCTCAGAGTTTAGAAGAAAAGATGGAGGAGAGCATTTTGAGGCATAATTGCCAGCCACAGGCCCTCCGATGGCTCTCCGGCTGTGAGAGCATGGAAGGGGTCCTGTTCTGACCAGAAAGGTCATGAAAAAAACAACAACTCCGACAACAAGAGTTTTGGAAGAACAAATCTAGCATATATAATGAAATCCCATCAGACATTTGTATTAGTATTATGCACATATATTTGTCTTCCTTATTTTTCTTCGTAAAAATCCATTTTAAAGAGGGTTCACGGTCCTCAGTTGTAAATGATATCTGCTCTCATAGTTCTGCATGGGAGCAGATGCTGGAATTGAGTGGACACTTGATTTCTTGCACGGCCAAATTAGCTGAAGTTGACCAGGCAGTGAACTGCGGGGAGGTTTAATTTGCTGTGTTTACATCACTGGCAGAGCTGCTGTTTTGTTTGATTCACTATGCTAATATAGACCACTCTCAGATTACACACTAGGCACTGCACACAAACTGATGCACGGTGTCTGCCTCTCCAGATGAACTTGCCCTAGGTGTCATAATGAAAGGAAGAATGAAATTGGATTATGGGTGTGTGTGAGTGTGTGTGTGTGTGTGTGTGTGTGTCTGGCTTTGGGCAATGCTTTTCTTGACAGTATTAAAAATTGGTTTTAATGATGCTTTTAATAAAACATAGAATTAAATTGTACTTTGGGGGTTGTATGTTTATACTTCATCATATTTAAGAATCCATTTTTACGTTGACATGGTTCTGCAAAAATGTGACTGGACTGAAGTAATACGGTAGCATGATTCATTTGTTTTACATATATCTCATCCCTTATATGTTTTGACAATTCTTTTTTCCACAACCACATCTATTTCAATTGTCATTTTTCCATTCAGGCTCATTCACTCAAGTGCAAAAGGGTTCAAAAATGACTTCTCATACATTATGATGAATCCACAAAACAATATCGCTGTGAATGAGTAGCTGAACAGTGTCTTGCAACAACATACAATAATACAACATCACCAAGCTGGACAATACTTATGATGGACCTAAACGTTTAAATGGCAAATACTAGCCTGAGAATGTCAATTATTTTTCTACAAACACATTACTTTTCAGTTATGGGAGTTGTTTGAGTAAATCTGCCACAGCATCAGTATGGTTAATCCAATACAAAGAAGAAAAGAACACATCTTCCTTGGCATTTGACTCACTTGTTCGGGTGTTTATGTTTCATTTTTTTGTCCTGCTCTATCTGATCTGAGCTCAACAGCGAAACCCGCACATCCTCTGATTTGCTTTTGTTGCAGATGGAACCATTTTGCTATACATGTTGGTTGACCTTTTCTCTAGAAAGAAAATAACATTTCCCTCGCTGCAGACGGATTTGATCGGAATCATCGAGGCGATTTTAGACAAAACCCAAGGTTGTCTGCCGGCTGGTCCATTGGTTTCCATTTGTGTTTGCAAGCAGCTAAAACCACAGAACTCCTTCCCATGATCCGAAAAGGGGTTCATCCCGTTGTTGATGGCGAGATAACTGAGAGCTGAAAATGAAACACCGCAAGAAGATAGATATCCCTTTGGATTCATTCATGCACTTTTTTTTTTGACACGGTTATCTTTTAGTCCATGTCTCAGATCGGATGTATTGGAAGAGGCATATAGGTGGAAATCATACACTAAACGACATTAAATACATCCGTCCAGGGTGCCAAACCCCACGGTGGCAAAAGATTGTGATCCTGTAGAGGAGTGATGGGTCGCACACAGGACAACTGCAACAGCGAGACGCTTTAGAAACGGACTCACAGGCTGTCGGAGAAAGATCTTTATCAGACTAAGACGGCACTGGGTTCAGGTACGTTCTCAATGTACCGAATGGTCCAATGATCTCTGAGAATTGTGTCTTACCTCTCCTCTGATTGAGGAGCTCTATATTGGTAAATATTTACCTTTTGAAAGGAGACCAGATGCTGCCACTTAACCCAGGAAATATTTGACATATTTTGTTCATTCTTTCTGTGTAAAAAAAAGCATCTTGTTTTAACTCAAATTAGTAACTAGCTTCTCTCACTAATTAAGGTTTTTTATCTTATCAATACGATAAAAGGATTAAAACCACATATTCTCATACAATGGTTTGTATGATATCTTAGAAAAGTGAATCCTCTTTTTGTCATCAATTTGCCTACGAAAGTTGGGCAATACATAATTTGCTTTGTAAATGCCGTCATCTCAAAATAAAAACCTCCATCTTCACAAGGGAGAACTTGAAAATATAATAACTCTCGTTATATCTCTTAGTTTATGATTATGAGAATTGCATGTTCACTTCATGGGATATCTGAGAATTACTGCAAACCTTTTTTGAAATGAGCTACTGACGCTGATTGAGAACAGCCTGCATGAAAGGGAAGACCTCCAGGCTCAGAGGCGTGAATGATAATGTGCTAACCCTTAAGTCACAGGTGTGCAGACCGTGGGGGACTCCATCGTTAACACATTTGCTTCTCAGCATCTTAAGTAATAACGTACATAACGTGTGAATTTGCTATGCGCGCACACATCCCACGCTACATGTTTTGACCCATGCTTATTGCAAGGCTGTATTTAAAGAGGCTGAAGTTGAACCTCTATTCTGCATATTCTAGATTATATAATATAATCCCAGATCTTTTCCTTTAAAGGCCCTTAAATATTGCTAGATTAAATCATTAGGGACTATCTGCACAGTAAGTCAATTAAAATACGGTAACAATTGTAGGGTGGAACCTAAAAGATGAACCAACAACCGAAAAGAGCCGTGTGATTTGAAGCTGCTATCTATCTGTTTTCTGCACAAAGACTTAAATCTAGCAGCAGATGAGGTCATATGCAAACTGCCACTAATGTTCCTGAATGGCGCTTTTGTTCAGTAACCCTCCACTCAGGTTTAAAGCGCACTTCCTCTGCAGAGTGTTAAGATTGTGAGATGGGACATTTTGACATTTCTTAAAATCCTAATGGGTTCGGAGCTGGGGGGAAAAAGGGTGAAACTTAATTGGAATAGACTTTTCCACCTCTAAATTTTAATGAACTGCTGGGCTGAATGTCCCTTATTAGGTGAAATTGGCCATTAGCATTTTAAATGACCAGCTATCTTCATTATAATCAGGGCGAGATGCATTTCTGTGCAGGGGAGCTATTGATTGCGCGGCAATGTCAAAGTCTGCATGAAGACGTAGAGGCAGTCTGCGTGAGACAGGCTTCGGCCGCAGCTGAAAGAGAATATATATACCGCAGTGGGAGGCAAAAGGGACTAATCCGTTTTGCACACTTTCAAATAATTACTGTAATATGAAGATAATTGCAGTCGAGGCAATGCAGCTTTATCATGAGACAAACATGTCCTATACTTTAATTTAATTCATGCTTCCTGTGAAAATAATCACTCTTTGCGATTACATAGAGTGGATATGTCACAGTTATAATTGTGTTTCTGCTCTTCTGTACGAGATGCATGGATTTTAAATCGCTGCCTTCTTTTACTACATCAAACCAAATGCAGTGTGTTTGAGGATTTCGCAGAAATTACTTTTTTTGCATATTAATTACATTCTTACGACCGTTTGGAGGGCTATTATAATGCAGACGCTGTGATGACAGTGGACGACATGCATCAAGAGCTTTTTACTAATTAGTTTGAATTTATTATGACATTTTCTTTCTTTATTGCAGTTTCTGTGTCGCCCTATACATTTAAGCACGGTTAATATTTGACAAGAGCCTTTTTAATTGCCATCCTTTTGAAAAAGGGAGAAAACGTTTAAAATACAGCAGCACGTAAATCTGCTGTTCGATTTCTGTTGCCGCAGCCTAATAACCATAATAAAAAAAGTGTGACTTATTTCAGTTAGCTTTCAAAGCATTAATGAGAGGAGAACTATTATGATAATGAACACATAATAAATTCTCATTTCATGAAAGTCTTTGTTTAACAATCAAATGATGATCCTTTTTATTGGGGAGTTTTGTTCCCACTTCTCAAAAGTACCCAGTTTCCCTGATAGCATTGACATTTTTTCAATTTTTCACTCAAAGCACCCGGAGCAAATATTTAAAAGCCTTTTCAGACTAAAGCAAACTTGAAACCAAAGTTGGCAAACATTTGCGGTATATATCCCCCAGCTCTCTTATACAGTCACAGTGACATGTGCCCCTAACTCATTATCAACCTCTGAGCCCCAAGTGTGATCACAATAATCTCATTTTAATTTGAGTTATATTGCAAAAAAAAGGTGGGGCTGAATAATCAGATTGGAGTGGGCAGAGCTGGCCTGTGTTTGAGAACACTTCCAGATGGTGTTGAGCTGGCAGACTGGCACTGTGGAAAAGCTGGGGACCCCCCTCCCTCAGACCGCACCCCCTTACCCCTCCACCCTGTTTCTACTTTCCACATTTTCCTTTTCAATCTGACCATCCCTGCCCCTCACTGCCCTCCTGATTTCCTTTTTCCCAATCTCTCAACCCCCCTCTCACCTTATACTCCCCTCCTAGCCCATCCCCTCACCCCTCCTTGCTGTCACTTCCCACCTCCCACCATCTATTTACATATCCAAGCAGGTCTTGCCGTGTGTTGCCCTACCATAAAGCCCAAATCAAAGCAGCACTGCCCCCTCTTCTTCCCCCCCCCAGCATCCTTGCTATCCTACGGGGGGCGACAGAGCCCTGCCCTGCGATTACACTGGGGGCGCGGGGTTAGAATACAGCCCTGAGGGCCGGCAGCTGTCAATTAGTGATAACTGCCGAGAAAGAGACTCACACACACACACACACACACCCTTTTGCTCCTTCGTTAATCAGGGGGGGCCATCACCTAGCAACGGTCCTGAAGAAGTCCTCAATGGGGATGCCTGGCGAGAGACACACACAGAAGTGACGTGGAGGGAGGGATGGAGGGAGAATGATGAGAGATGGGGGGGGGGGTCGATGGAGTGAAGATAATGAAACCCCTTCAGAGGACCTTTTGACGCGAGACATCCAGTGTTTGTGTGAAGATTCAGGGGTATTTATACACTGTCATACACATCCACAGGTGTTCCTGTAACCTCCCTTCCAAAAACATGTTAGTTATTGTGTTAATAAACTTGAAATGTTCCCCCCCCCCCCACCTCAGTCCCTCCTTGTTTAAGGCCTCACTTGATGATGGAGGAGCAGCAATATGCACAAAAAATTGAATGTGTCTCAATCGGCGAGGCTTTTGTGGGACGAGGACACGAAAATAGTTTCATTTAAAAAACGAAAGTGATGGCCTGCTCCTTAATGCATTCATTTCATCAGCCAACCTCATTGCCTCGTTCCTCCAGGCAAGTTAAGTCCTTCCACAAACACATTAATATGAGATGAATATGACTGCTGCATACCGGAGCCAACACAGCCCCACCCACCCCACAACACAACACAACTGCTGCCACCGCCTCTTTCTGACAGAGTGGCAGCACGTAGAGCCATGAACAGGTGATAAATCCTTGTCAGGTTTTATTAAAACCCAGCCAGGCCAAACAGAACACCTCATATTAAGCTGTAATACCCACAGAGACACTGTGTGAGAGCCTTCCTGTTCCGTGTGCTGCCCAGTAGGGAACTACTGTCTCCTCTCTGATGTCATCAAAGCGGAGGAGCACACACACACACACCCACGCCCACATGCACACACCCACTTCTGCCCCCTGCCGGCTTGCAGAACCAGGGGGGCAGGTTTGTCATTTAGTCCTCCCAAATCCTCACGGTTCAAAAACGATGACCGTACAGCAAAGGGCCATTCTCAATTAAAAAGGAAAACTTATCCTTTAACAAGGAGATGTGTGCTTTTTCATCATGAAGCTACCCCGAGTGCATGCGTAGGGTCCATGAAACATGTCCTCCTGTAGATGTGTGTATGCACGGATGCAGTTCTTCTCTCTTCCACACACACCAACAAGCTAGTTACACCATTACACCATTAAACACCTCTGAAAGCAATTTATGTGTTAAATATTAGATTTCTCTTCACCTCCCCGAGAGGTGTTTTTCACAGTCGACCTGTCGGCAGGTCAACTCGCTGAGCTGGACAACAATAGAAATCCTCACTTTGCTCATTATTTATTTACTTGGCGGAGGAGCACTTCTGAGACAATTAATCAAGCCAGTGAAAGATTTATAAGCTGCTTGACCAGAGCGCTCAGACAGTCAATGGGGCGGGTTGTCAAATACAGGGGTGTGTGTGTGTGTGTGTGTGTGTGGGGGGGTGATCCGTGCAAACCAATTACTCTGTCATGTCATGGCGACCCGAATAACCTGAGCCGGGGTTTGTTGAAAAATATGAAGCTGAAAATCTGCCTGTGATGCCTGCGGCGTTAGTTGCGAGTCGGAGCAGCAGACCGGACGCTGTCATCACCCTGCAGGGAGCAAAAAAACAACAACCCACTCACTTGAAGAATGAACAATACCCGAACAGTGCTGACCGTACACGAGGCCTCACAACTGAGTGCACACGCCACATGTAAAAGCTCATCTCAGCACATTTCACGCAGGACCGTCTGAAAGGAGATAGCCACGATCCTTACCTCCCTGTCTCCTTTTTTTTTCTTCTTCTCACAGTCCCTTTTTTTCTCCCCCCCCCCTCTACTCTGTGTCTCCGTCCTTGATGACCAAGCTGTTGGGTGGTCCGTCTGACCGCGATGACCCTTGCGCTGGGGCTGACGTAAATTTGCTAATGGTTCGCATGTTGCTCGTCCCGTGACGGGCCCTTTCTGTGAGCCTGTGCTCCTGCAGAGAGCGGTCTGCCGGGAGCCGCTGTGTGTGCGCGCGTGTGTGTCTGGGTTTCGGGGGGGTGGGGGAGGGGGGGGGGGGTTGATGTTTGGGAATCTCGCTGTACTTCCAGGGCTGCCTGAAGACATGTGCAAAAAAACGCAGATTCAACAACAGTGCAGCACACATGTACACAGATGCAGCTCCGGGCCACTGACACACACACACACACACACACGCACACGCACACACACACAGCAGTCAAGTTCTGTTCTTTGTGTGTTTGGAAGTACATGTATGACCATTTTTTTTTTCCTGAGAGGTCGGTGAGCAAAGGCATGGCCGCCTGCCAAATGCAAACCTCGGGCAAAAACTTTGGTTGGATCAGAACACAAACTTTTCCTTTGTTTTCCTTAAAAACTTACAAATGTTCATGTTCAACTGACTAAATTGCAGAATTCTGTTACGGCTTCAATTGCCGCTCATGGCTTCTGCAGAAATGTGTCCAATTAATTGTGACCTTTCTTTTGGAAAACTGCAATATTTGACAACTTGACGCAGCAACATTGTGGCCGGGCCTAAGCTCTAAAGCCCTGTCTCACGCGATACCATGAGATGTAGCGGCTGCAGCTTTACTTCTGTTTATTTTAGTTCACTGTATCATTATGAGAGCTAGCAAAATATGTAAATCTTTTGTTCTCAAGTACTGAAGAGAGCCACAAGCACTCGGTTAGTGGTAAGCACAACCTGGCAGTCACTGCAACTGCAGTAAATCCGCTATTATTTGGATTCAATAGATTCTGAGGCAGCCAGTACATTCTGTCTGCGAGAGATTTATTCTGTGTGTTCACATCCAATATTTACAGTACATATCTGCAGAGAAAACTACAGTATGAAGTGATACATTTGAAGCTGTGTGGCGGTTATAGAATTTGTAAAGAAAAAAAGGAGAAAGCACTTTCAATATACTTGGCAATGTGGAGTTTTTACATAATTACCTCGTTATGTTGTGTTCCCCTGGTAAACACATGTAAATCCAAGGCTATGAGGAGATTGTTAGCCTAGTCTTATTATTGCGATGCAATGGCTCTCACAGCTGGCCAGTCTTAGGAAATGTTGGCGTGACTACGTTGAATAGCGTTCCCTTTCAGTTGTGAAAACTGTTTGCTCTCCACCTAAAACTAACGAAAAGAGAGAGAAGGGACTCGCTGTAATTCAGTCATCCAATTTACTGTAAATACAAAAAGCAAAGCGCCTCGCTAACCATGATGTTTGAACTGCCAAATTAAAAAAAGGAATCTTACAACATGGTTCCTAAGACACGCAAGAGACTGCATGTTTCCCCTCTCAACCTCCTCTCATGCTCCACCCTCCCTCTATAAACACTGCAATCAGAGCATCTCTCGGTCTTGCCATGTTTAACCCCACAAACCAAAGACAGATCGCCAAAAGCAGTTGGAGCGGCGAACGTACGTAGCCCACGGACGCCGCTTTTTTTTTCTTTCTACGACCTCGAGACGGAGAAAGTGAGAGAAGCGTACCGGCTCGGGTGTTGAACGGCGGGCGCCTGTGAACAGAGGCACACCTGCCGCTCGGCGAGCGTCTGCCTGCTGCAGAGAGGGTTAGCGCTGTGGCGTCTCGCCGGCCCTGTTTACACTGTAACCAAACAGGGGGGGAAAAAAAGGGGGGTCTTCAAAGACAACCTGACTCTCCTGTAATCACTTCAGTTCGGGCTTTGATCACAGGGAGGGAAGAGGGAAAATAATTACACGTTTCTGGGTGCCCTTTTAGATTGAATGAAAGGCGGTGTTAGATTTGAATCGTATGGTAATGGGAGGCTGCCTGTGTGAATGTGATGGGGAGGTGTTGAATGCTACTTGAGGGAAATAAGACAAGACCTGCTGAGACATTTTTTGTTCTACCAGCCCCCGAGAGCTTCTGGCAACCTGCTCCGTGCCGCCTCCACAGAGCACAGAGGAGGGGGGGGGGGTCAGAAAACAACACGGGGACTGACACTATGAGGCCCCCGGTGCACTCGGTGAAGGAGGGAGGACACACTGACTGACTGACTGACCACTCTGCATTTCAAAGTGCCTCCACTTATTCGTGCCACGGTCTGCTTGGAAAAAAATGCTTTTTATTCCCGTGCTGGGCCCTTTCATGAGCGTCTTCCTATGATCTATGTGATAACGGAGCGGACCGAGGACAGTTTTGTGATTCTATTTTGCACACATTGTAATTTTCCTTTCATCTATCAGTATGAAAGCCCAATACATCAAGTAGTCTGGAGCATTGAATGAGATGTGCCTATTTTGACCAAATGAATCAAAGCACATGAGGTCATCTTTAAAAGGTCTAGACAGCAAAATGTAGAAAAGATAAAATGTGAATTACAACCTGCATTGAGCTTAAGATGAACAAAAAAGAAAAACATTGAAAAGGTAGGTCCTTAATTCAATCTTTCATCATGATGGTACTTCAGGCTTGATAAAGCAGGAGAAAGAAAAGTGATTGAATGTTCTGGTCAGAAATACAGCTTGCCTTGACTCTTATGCAATTACTGGCTGCATGTGAGGACGTGTAATCAATTGAGAAATCCATGACAGTTTCTCCATTTGAAACACATGGGAAGACAGCCAGCCATCCTTCACTTGCCCTTTGTGACTGATGCATCTACATCCCATCTACAACATGTATGACCATACTGCAGGCACACACAACATTGAATCGTGCATTATGTATTGAGGCTGTCTAAACATGATGATGGCGAAACCAGCAATGAGTATCAGTCATCCTGCCACGACTACGAGCCTCAGTCGTGAGTGATTGGGCTTTGAGAGGACTGAGCCTGAGTGAGTCTCAAATGTGACTGCATTGGCAGGCTTTGACCCCGCAAACACAAGTGACCTCACTCAGCTATTCTCCGTAGCATTGAGTTTGTGCGCTGACAGCATTTGAGGGAGAAAAAAAAAACAAAAAACCTTTCCACTCACCATCTTCTCTATTTTGGCATTTCCCTGACAAGTGGCCTCTGGTGGTCATGCAAATAATGACTGTCTGTTGTTTGAGTTACTGACTTCAACGCAAAAGGCTACCCATTTGCTACGGTTTCCTACAAATAGTCAACATTGGTTTCAGTTAAGCATGACCACAATCTTTTCACTGCCAAGTAGTTGAACTGTATGTATATTCTCCCAATTTAACATTCAACCATAATGTTTTTTTCTGCATTTTTCTATACATGTGGATGTGTCGACTTTAGAGTTGTGTTGTTATGAGGAACTGTTACCAGTTGTGAAAAATACTCCATTTATTACTTGTGCCTTTTATATGATAGGTCAAGGTAGACAATAAGCAAGAACATTCTTTTTTAATACTTTGATTTTCTTATTGCTCATCATCAGCTCCACCGGCGATTTCATGCAAAATGAAACTAAATTGAAATACTTTTCTAAGAAACTCTGTCCCCTGGCTTCGATATGAAGTGAGTTTTGGGGGCGGAGCTTCGCCTTCTTGAGTCTCCTATGGGAGGCCTCTGCTATTGCAGGGACCTGCTGGAGGGAATGGTGGCACATGAGAACCACAACCATGACTCCCGGAGCCATGTTCCAGGAAAAAATTGGCGTTTTCCCGAATGTAGTTTTGCGCTCGGAAGACACTACCACTTGTGTCCACAGGGGCCGCCAGAAACCAGAGAAACTTAGTTAAAAGTTAGGATTTGTGTTTTGTCAATGAGTAGAGCAATATTATTATGTTTTATTGAGTAATAGATGATATTTTTTATTTAGTGAGCTTAAAAGTGCTTGTAGTTCATTTTTATTAACCTTTGGCCGTGGTGAATTGCTGTTTCGTAATCCTTACGCTACGCTGTCGGTTGTTGCTTTAACTGTCCAGCTACATGACTGGTAAAAGAAAACATGATCAAAACTGATGCAAGAGACCAGAGATATTACCATCATCAAAGATTCCTTTCCCCTGTCAAACCCTGCACTTACAATAACTATAACATTTTAAAAATAAAGATGTGGGAATCAAAAAAGGTTAATTTGCGTAATAATTAGTTATTCTTTTTTTATGAGACTATGACAAATGACCTGCAGTATTTTGTTTATCAAGAAAATTGCAGATGTTTATATTTAGTATTAAAACCTGTGAGCAGTGTAAACATAATGTCTTCAGTTGCCGGCCCCGCAGTGTCACTCTTACCCCACGGTGTGAAATACAGAGACAACGCATTGCTGCATAGGTAAAGTGGCACCTGGGGGAGTGTTTGCTCAGCTCTGCTGCTGTCACGCCTCTGATTGGGCAGAGCGGGGATGCAAGGAAGCAAGGATGGAGAGATGGAAGAGTGAAGCCGGAGGGAGGAGAGGGGACGCAGGGAGAAGGGAGGGGAATGTAGATGCAGATGAAAGAAAAGGCAGTGACAGATTTGGGAGAGAGAAGTGGCGCGGGGAGGCGTGGGGAGACGGAAGCGAGGAGAGAAACAGAGGCAGGGAACCCAGCAGGTGTTCCCAGCACGTCTGCCTCCTCTGCCGCAGGTTCTCAGCCTCAGCCAAAGGAATGACGACTGACTGAGAGGCCCAGTACCCAATCTGGGACTGCAGGGCCGAACCAGCGTTGATCACATCCAAATCTGCCTCTTCATCTTTCTGTAAAATTGAGAGATGGAATGGAAAAAAAAAAAATTCCAACCACGCTGTTGCTGAACTGCTTCTGTCTTATCAGCATTACACAGCTGGGAAAAGAGGTTTCAAAATCCATTAGATGGCAAAAGGCCAGTTGTGATGAGGATGAGGACCTTTCTATAATTTGATTGATTTGCATTCCAGGTTTACTGACTGATGGCAGTCAGACCTACTGTTCTCCTCCACAAACCTAATCCTGTTTCCGTGTCAGTCGCTGTGTTTTTATTGTGTCTGACACCAGGTGGATTATGTCGGTTAATTCACAACGAATCAAACAAAAGCTAATACTAATCCAGCGCGAGGCTTCGGTGTGATGTCTGACGCTCCGGATTAATTCACAACATTCCCCAACCAGCCTAATCCTTAACGAACCAGACGGGATGGTATCCTAACTGACAGTTTCTGCCTCGTTATGGCAGGGAGATATGCTTCACCTCCCTCTTCTCTTGGAAAATCCATTCTGATGAGCGAGACAAAGGGGAAGCCATTACAGGAAGAATAAACCCGGTAAAAACTTTCCCAACAGCTTTTCTTGGGCAGCCATTAAGCCCGTCTGGAAGCCTTTCGGAGTGTGTTCTGCTCCTCTTAAGGTTTAGGTTGACATTTTGAAATCAATAGGAGGCAGAGAGATGTTTTTTTTCAACAGATTTGTGAAGCCTGGGTGAAAACACTTCAATCAGGCCTGTAGAGGACCTGACACAGGAGAGGGGGGATCGATCCATAACGAGTGGAGCCCTACCTGGGGTTCGTCCTCTCTTCTCAGCTACCTCAAATCCACTAAATCCACGCTCCACACCACATTCACTGATTACATCAACTTTGCTAAAGTTTATTTTGTGAAAAAAAAAGAAAAACTCCAAGTGGAGATGTTTTTCAAGCTCATTTTGTCCTTATAGTTAAAAAAAATAGTTTTGCTGTTAGAACTGAAGTGATTCATTTGAAAATGTATTAAAAGTGTAGCTATGGACTGCACAGACTAAATGGCAAACTAAACAACCAAAAATCATAACAACCATTGATTAGTACAGATTAAGAGCAAATTTCCTCAAAACAAGTGACAGGAAGTCTGACATGACATCTGAAGTAATTGGTACCAAACTAGGTCCACGGGCTGACCCCATATCTCTGCCCTCCTCTCCTCGACATCGCGGCCCCCAGCCGCCTTTCCAGAAATGTATTGGCGATTTCAAAAGATGCCATTGTGTCATCAAGCCAGCCTAGTTAATTAGGCATCCAGCCGGCCTTCCTCAATTGAATACACAGTCCCTCCGGGCCCCGCAGCTGCTCCTGCTATGGAGGTTAAGTGCTAAAACGTGTTCCCCACTACTACATGACTCACAGAGGTATAGCGCCGATGGATTTCCAGTTGCGTTACAGCGCTCCCTCTACGTTTGTCAGAGGGCAACTTAAAAGGAAAACTAAAAAGAGGTGATCATCTGATAAGTTTTTTTTAAAACCAGGGAGAATTTTTCTCTTTATAACGCCAGTAGATTTAACTGATTCTATTTGCGATGAAAACAATCTGACATCAAACCCTTGAAGGATAGGAACATCCCTCCTGCTGACTTATCAGGCCCCCGTATGGCCTGATAACAGCACATTCACCTCGAATGCCCTCCATATCTCCAGGAATCCATGTGATGTCATCAACACCAACTGACTCATTCTCCCAAAAATACGATCTGAGCAAGCAGACCGATATTTGTCAGCAGTTTGGAATGCTTTCGCCTCCGTCTTATTAAAATAATCCCTGACCCAGCAGTAAAGGTCATTGAGATACTAACACCATCTTCCAAATGCAGCATGAGAAAATTCTTTTTTCTTTATAAATAAATATCTGGAAAA